>NW_005353514.1:211909-217161 GCF_000412655.1 Myotis brandtii | reverse complement strand
ACCCCCATGCACGAATTTCGTGCATTGGGCCTCTAGTAATTAATAAGTAATAATACAAGAGTAAACTGTCTTGCATGTTACAACTGTAAACCTACTTTTGCTCACCCCTGTATTTAGTGAGAAGAGTGGGATTGAATATGTTACCTTGTTTTTGAAAATCTCGTATTAACAATTTGTTATCCAGATCAAGGTCTGGTCTAAATGTTGTGTTTTTTTGTTTGTTTTGTTTTGTTTTGAAAACATTTATATTTAATGTTGCTGATAACTAACAAACATATTGATCCAAATGGAAGAAGTATATCTTTCCCTGTTTTAAAAAATTATACTGAAGTTTCATTTCCATTGTCAGTTACATGAAGGTTTTTTTCAGAAAATTCTCTACTGAATTTACTGAATTTCTGTCTTCTCTAATACCAACAAATTGTTTTTGCAAACTAATCAGAAGATTAGGAATAATTCGTACTTTGGGGAGAATTAGGTTAAAAATTCTCTTTTCAAAGTTTGTAAGTATAAAGATTTGAATGTTTACATAGACTAGAGGTCTGCAAACTACTTCCTGTAGGGTAAAACTAGTCTATGTCTACTTTTGTACAGCCTTGAGCTAAGATTGGTTTTTACATTTTTAAATGGTTGCAGGGGATCAAAAGAAGAATATTTTGTGACCTATGAAAACTATATGAAATTCAAATTTTAGTGCCCATAAATTTTTATTGAAATGGCCACACTCATTTGTTCTATATTTATTGTCTGTGGTTGCTTTCACACTGCAACAGCAGAATTGAGTAGTTGCAACAGCCTGTATGGCTCACAAAGCCAAAACTATTTACTATCTGGCTCTTACAGAACAAGTTTGCTTGTTCCTGGTATAGATGATTCTTCTGTCATTTTCAGCTACAGAGCGATAAAGTGATAGGAAAAATTTCAAACTTTTGAAATTTATTTATTTATTTTTAAAATTCTCACCCGAGGGTATTTTTCCATTGATTTTTAGAGAGAGTGGAAGGGAGGAGGGGAGAGAGAGAGAGAAAGACATTGATTGGTTGCCTCCCGTAATCACCCCTACTGGGATCGGGGATGGAGTCTGCAATCGAAGTATGTACCCTTGACTGGAATCAAACCCGGGACCCCTCAGTCCATCCATTGGCTGATACCCTACCAAATGAGCCAAACCAGCCAGGGGTCAAACTTTTTATACCTACCTTTTGATGTCTTTTGTCAGCGTGTAAAATCCTATATGGTACTTTTTTAGAGACTGCTTTCCCTCATTCTAGCTCTCTTTTCTTTCCTTCTGCGACTTCAATTACATGTGTGCTGTATCTTTTCACTGTGTCCTTTATATCTCAAGGGGAAAAGTCACCCCTAATTCCAGCTCTCTTTTCTGGGTTTACATCTTCTGTTGGATCTTGGTCCCCCAGTCCTTCACTATTTTATTTGCTCTCTAATGCCTTCAAACACATTTAAAAAACTGTCCAGCTCTTTTGTTCATCTCAGGGGACTGTCTAGAGCACCCTATATACTGTTTCAGTCCATCATTAATTCTTCATAGGGATTATTCCATACAGCAGAATAATCTTTTAAAAATACAATTTCAGTCATATCCCTCTCTTTCTTAGAAAACTATAAAAGTTCATACCTCACTTAGAGTATATCCAGAATTCTTGCTCAGATATTTTAATTATTAGAACATAATCAGGATGTAAGGTCCATAAGAGCAGGGAGCTTGACTTTTCCTAGTATATTATGAGCACCACGAGTGCAACCTCATGCAGAAGTGGTGTGAATAAATGTTTGATGAATAAATATTATATGAATAAAAGATAATTAAATACCTGGAGTTTCATATTTGTGGCACTATAAAATTAAGACCCCATTACATATTAAACTGACTTATCTCTTTAGATTTCTCTCTACAAAGTCATTACTTCATATCATTTGTGGATTTTTTTTAATTGAAATCTCTAAGGCTTCTCAGCTTTATTTCTGTAAACTGCAACACTATTGATATTTTAATATTTTTACTTGTCCCTTCTGTATGCCTTTGCTGTAACTAATACACACACACACACACACACACACACACACACACACACATATATATATATATATAGATCAACTTTTAAAAATCTAACTTCAGAGGACATGGGTTTAACATATGGGTCATATATTTTCTTCATCACATTCACAGTCCTTTATTCAACCATGGGTCAGAGGGAGTGACCTCAGCTTGACTGTGTCAGTGGTAATAGGTACTAAAAAATGTCCCTCTTCCTAATTTCTAATAGTTTGTTTATCTGCTGACAACTGTTATTTCAGTAGTTGACATTGAGTACTTATTTTCAGGCTAAATTTTGGTAGTATATCTTTGCTTCAATCACTTATTAAGAGATTTTTGAAAATAAATGCTACTTAGTTTCCAAAATTTGAGATGTTAACTTTTTCAGGAAGCTCATAAGATGGTGAGAGAAGCAAATGTCAAGCAGGCAACAGCAGAAAAACAGCTAAAAGAAGCACAAGGAAAAGTAAGTTTTTACTGCTTGGAGTAGTATAAAATGTAAAGAAATTAGTGATTACTATTTTTTATTTTAACCACAGCACTGTTTTTTTAGGGATTTCATTAAGGTTAAATCTCTGGGAATGAAGGGGTCAATTAGGGGGTACAAAACCCATGAATTTCCCCAGATTTCATAGTGAACCACCTGCTTAGGCTCTTGGTGGGATCGCCACCTCATTCCCGGTACAGATTATTATAAGAATACTGCTTAGGCCAGTGATGGCAAACCTTTTGAGCTCGGCGTGTCAGCATTTTGAAAAACCATAACTTAACTCTGGTGCCATGTCACATATAGAAATTTTTTGATATTTGCAACCATAGTAAAACAAAGACTTATATTTTTGATATTTGTTTTATATATTTAAATGCCATTTAACAAAGAAAAATCAACCAAAAAAATGAGTTCGCGTGTCACAGGTTCGCCATCACTGGCTTAGGCCCACAAGCTGGTAGGAGGGGTAGGTCTCTCCCACCCAAGACATGAATAGCATGAAGGCCATGAAGCTGAAGAGGTGCTTACACATGAGATTTCAAGAAACAGGCCTGGGGGCCGTGTCCACATGGTTCTTGATCCACACATCTCAGTCCCAGTGAATCGTCTCACCCCAGTTCAGTCTCAGGTCTGGGTGGTCTAGTCACACCATAGATCCCTCTTGTGCTGTGAGCGGTCACAGAGCTTTGGGTAGACACCATAACCCATGCCATCATCCGGGTACTGCTCACAGTCTTCCACCCGCATATTATACTTCTTGGCAGCGGCAGACCGTTCTTCTGGGGTCTAGGGATAGGGCCCCAGGTCAGGTCCTGGGTAAGGTGGGAGGCTATCTGTGTTCTCAGCAGGACCAGGTTCTGGTTGCCCTTTGCAGCCTTCGCACTCTTAGGACCCCTGCCCTGGCTGCCACCATCTGGAACTTCTTCCCGTCCCTAGTGATGACTGTCTTACAGATACCTTACCAGTTACTGGGTTTTGTTCTGATTGTAAAGTAGTGCTTATTTTAGAAGATGTGGGAAACTGTAAAGGAGAAAATAGCTACTATGTAGATTAATAATGAACATTTGGTGCCCATTCATAAGTAGAACCAAATGATTCAAAGGCTTGTGAATCACAAGTATTATCAAAAGGATTATATGGTCACGTTTTAAAGTTAATATTTGTTTTCTTAATTCACTGAATAAAGCCACTGAAAAGTTTAATTAGAGTTTATGTTTTAGGAATGAACTACAACTAATCATAAGCTATTATATTTTGAAGATTTTGAAAATTCATATAAATGTTAGACATTTTGATAATTTTTAAAGATCACTTGACATTGTGAATAGCAGCTGAATACAAACCATGTGGAAACATAAAATAACTTAGCTTTCCTTTCCTTTTATTAATCCCCAGGAAATACAGGTGAAACTTATATTTCATCTTTGAAAGGAAAGTGTTTTGACAAAATTGCTAACCTTTAGCTGCCTCTGTCATTAACCGTATTTAGTATATGAAATTATGTTGATTTCTTTTCAAGATTGATGTACTTCAAGCTGAAGTAGCTGCACTGAAGACACTTGTATTGTCCAGTTCTCCAACATCGCCAACACAGGAGCCTCTGCCAGGTGGAAAGACACCTTTTAAAAGGGGGCATACAAGAAATAAAAGTACAAGCAGTGCTATGAGTGGCAGTCACCAGGACTTCAATGTGATACAGCCATTTGTAAAAGACTGCAAAGAGGTAACTCGTCAAGGACTGTTCCCTCTGACTCTATTGATACTTATTTATTCTCATCACTGAGGTGTCAGTTATGATTTTTGCCAGCAACATTTTCTAGCAGTATTAAGATGGGGGAGGCTTAATCTAGAGCTGGCTGCTTTCAGGGATTCTTCAATTCCATTCTCTACCTGGCTGACCTTGGAGTACCTCCTGGAAACTTGGTAAGTGTCTTAATCTCGATACTTCATTTAAGGAGCAAACTGTCATGTTTTGCATAAAGGAGAGTGGGTAGCTTTTGTGATCTGGCTAGTTAAAATTTATTGCTAGGGCACTTTAACAAAATAAGGAATGCAAGACGTGTGAAAATAAGGTGATTTCTTGAAGAATAGTGTGTTGCTTTTAAATTCTGGGAGAAGTAGAGTTAAAGTCCTAGAGTTAATTTAGATAATTAAACAACAAAAAATAGAACTAATGGAAACCTTATCATTTTAAAAAATGTAAAGATAACTGAGATAATATGGAATTATTTTTGAGCTGTTTTGAGTAAAAATTATATAATTGTAAAATATTTTTACTTAATCCTTGCATGTGATGAGAATGCATTTCCAAGGGGATTGATTAATAATTTATGGAGCAGCCCTTCCATTTTTTAAAAAAAATATTTCTCATTGTTAATAGTATTACAGATATCTCCCATTTCTCCCCATTTACCTCCCTCTTCCCAGCCCCCACCCCCCACCCCAGGTCTTCATTACTCCATTGCCCGTGTCTATGGGCTATACATATCTATATATACACTAGAGGCCCGGTGCACAAAAATTTGTGCACTGGTGGGGGAGGGGGGGATGGGGGTGTCCCTCAGCCCCACTTGTGCCCTCTCACAGTCTGAGACCCCTCGGGAGATAACGACCTGCTGACTTAGGCCCGCTCCCGGGTGGCAGAGGGCACGCCCAATCCCTAGGTGCAGCCCCTGGTCGGGCTCAGAGCAGGGCCGATTGGGGAGTTGG
>NW_005353514.1:195646-211433 GCF_000412655.1 Myotis brandtii | reverse complement strand
GGGATGGCGCTGTCCCGCCCTGCCTGCAGTATGCAAATTAGCCGCCATCTTTATTGGCAGTTAATTTGCATATCGCGTTGATTAGCCAATGGGAGGTGTAGCGAAGGTATGGTCAATTACCATGTTTGTCTATTATTAGGATAAGCCTAAAGGACCTTTACAACCAGTCGATCGGTTGCTATGATGCGCACTGACCACCAGGGGCAGAAGCTTAACACAGGAGCTGCCCCCCTGGTGGTCAGTGTGCTCCCACAGCCAACCTCCCACGGCCGGCCAACCTCCTGCAGTCCCTCCCCCTGGCCAGCTGGCCCCGATCAGCCCCAACTGGGGCTGGCTGGCCAACCTCTCGTGGTTCCTCCCCCTGGCTGGCCTGCCATCCCCGATTGGTCTCCTATAGGTCCCAATCACTGGCCAGGCCGAGGGACCCTACCTGTGCATGAATTCGTGCACCGGGCCTCTAGTAAGTATATAAGTTCTTTGGCTTACCTCTTCTTGTCCCCCCATCATTTTTTTTTAAGCTGTATTTAACATTGGTGAATTCAAGTCCATTAATCTTTAAGAAGCTATGTGTGCTCATTCAGTTAAATTTTTACATGGAGGCCAAGACTTTATTAAACTGAATAACAAAGCTTGTTACATATTTTAATTGAATTATATTTTTTTTAGTTATCAAAAGATGCTATGAGAGAGAAGTTAAGTACTTGTCAAATCTGAATGTAACACAATATAAAATTCACATTGGTTTCTGTTAAACATTTAAGAAACTTTTGTTAGTCATGACCTTAATTTCTTTTAATTTAAGTAGCTTTTTTAATTGCTTGGTACAACTTGTATTTTGGCTAAAGTTTCTGAATGTTTGTAATTTCAACCTTTTTCCTGTTATTTACACTGACAAAATTGAAATGTTTTGTCATGAAATATTTTAAAGTCTTGTTTTTAGTTTATGAAATTCCTTAAAATATGGATAGGCAGTTTATAACTTTAAAATAATAACTTTTTGCTTTCCATCTGTATCCTGTATCCTAATGTTTTGTGGAAAACATATCAAAACATTAGAATACAAAGTTTTATTAGACAAAGTAAACATGTACATTTGACCTGTGTACATCTTAATAAAAGATATAGCAACCCAAAAGAAAGTGAAACATATGTTTCTGTAGAAAATGTGGTGAGAGCGTTCAGTCATGACAATTGCAACATTTAAATCATGGGTGAGTGAGGCGCACCCACGTGCACTATGCAAGGCTTTGGGAGCGGTCACTTAGATGTGAACTTGAACTTTTACCAGTGCTTTGCTGTGTAATCTTATGCAACTTACTTTATCTCTCTAAGCCCCAGTTCCTTTTCTATAAAACAGAGATCATAATATCTATCTCATATAGCTGTGAGTATTAAATGTTTATGAAGTGCTTACCATAGTTCCTGGCAGTGAGTCCATTTTTAATAAATAGTTTAAGCTATTGCCTTTAAACTAGAATCTTTCCTTAGAGCACCACTTACCTGTTCTGGCATTTATATTCCTTAAAGCAGCGGTTGCCAACTGGTGGTCCGCGGACCACTGGTGGTCTGTGAGGTCCGAGAGGTTGGCGACCGCTGCCTTAAAGGGTAAATTTGACAAAGAAAATTAATTTGAAAATGTAAGTATTACTTATCTGCTAATATTTTTATCCTTTTGCTTTTAGCTTTGATTCAAGGAATTTATGGATTGGGATGAAAAAGTGTCACAGATTGCCATTATCCATCGTAAAAGAAAGTCTGTAGGATAGGTTGGATACGCTCAGCCTTTTGTTACTTTCCTGTAGACACCTGCACCTCTGACTCAGCTATCCTAGAGGTCAGAGGTGTGTCAGGGCCTCACTTATAGTGTCCAATGCTTCTGGACAAGGGCACCTCAGACTTGCAGGAGGCTGAGGGACATGACTCTGTTTGGGTGGCTGAGGGTAGGTACAGCTTTGTGTGCTCACAGGTGGTATTAAGCTGGATTAGGAAATCTGTAGTGAAAAAATACTTGAGGAAAATTAGTTAAAAGGGAGGAGGGAAAGAGAGGGACAACTGGAAGAGTGAATAGGAAGGCCAGTGCAAATCTGGATTATTTTTGATGATTCAGTTGGTCGTTACTGGATATTCATATACCAAAAAAGATATCTAAATAAATGTTATATTTCAAGCTAGTCAATTTAGGAGGCTTATATGTGTGCTTCTTTTAGTCTTGCTGCTTATACAATAAACATTATGGAAATTCCTTTGGAAATGCCCTCAGGTAATATTAGAACAATTAGCATAATTTTTAACCCCAAACTTCTGGTTTCGAAATTTAGTCAGTCTTACTTTATGCAAACATTTTATTTAATTAACTAGAGTCCAAATTAATTTTTGATTATTTTCAGAAAAGACTTGTCATCATTTTTTTTTTATATTTAGGACAGTGTGCACATGTATCTTAAGAGGAGCTCCACATTAATTTTTGGGAGGGATAATGATAGCATCATTAAATACCATAGTGGGTACATTGAAAAGGGCCAATTAGTCATGTGGGAGTTTGGATTTTTTTAAAAAGAAAAATTGTTACCAAGTATTATAACTAATCAAGAATGGTTCAGTTTATTATTTTAAATGAAGAGTATTTCTTTTTCAGTAATGTTTAAATAGGTTTTGGTTGTATAAAGTAATTTTATATTTGTACTTTTTAACAAGTTATTTTGTGTTTTCTTTTGGTTTGCCAGGCTGACTTGTCTCTGTATAATGAATTCAGATCTTGGAAGGATGAACCCACAATGGACAGAACATGTCCTTTTTTAGACAAAATCTATCAGGAAGATATCTTTCCATGTTTAACATTCTCCAAAAGTGAGGTAATTTAAAAAAAATTTAATAGAATGCATTAGGTATTCCTGTACCTTCTATTAAATCACGTTAATATATTTTAATAACTCTTATATAAATAAGTTTTTATAAAATGTCATGTTTTACCATTTTTCCTATTTCATATCAGGATCATAATTTCTTGGCATTCAAGTGCTTTTCTTATTTGAGCAGAGGATCATTCACACTGCAGTGTGTGTTACATTGGAGTAAAGTATTAAATATGTGTTGGGGGTAGGGCTTATTCTTGATTCTCAGTCCAGGCTTCAGTGTAAGGGAACTTCTACACTCTAAGATATTCGTTGAGTTTATTTGTACATGATAAAAATTATATTCAGTTTCTTCATCTTTAAAGTGGGGAAAAATGCCTTCCTTGTCTATAGCATAGGGTTGTTAAGAGGATAAAATGAAGTGAATGAGGTAGATAGACAAACACTTTTTAAAAATATAAGGCCCTATACACATGTAAGATCATAATTTTAACTTGTTTGGGGAAGGTATATATGTAAATATCATGCCAATCAGTGTTTAAGATAGTTAATCCTAAAAGTCTTATTTATGTTAAGTCTTTAGAGGATTTAATGATAACATCACTTGTAAGGAGATGTTAAGATGAGCAGTAAAACACTTGATATGTAGACGTGTTATTCATTGTGGCTCTGTGCCTGGTTTTAGGTAGGCCATTCAGTATTAATAGTTTTGCCACACTGGAGTTTCACTGCCTGTTTCATCTGTTGTTTATTAGTTGCTACCATCTCCATCTGGGCATTTAATATTTGATAATTCTGTTAATTCTTTTGTAGACTCTTATACACATAAATGCATGTTCAGAAAATATATAGCTGTTATTAGTATATATTGCTGAGTTATGAATGGCCAATATTAAAAATTGCATATATTTAGCAAAATAAAACATTACAATGTTCATTTTGAAGTTGCATTAACAGTAGATGTTAATTGTGAGGAAGGTTGAACAGAGATTGGAATTAATGCCTTTAATCCTCTTCCAGATAATGAGAAAAGTTATTTAGCTGTAACTGAATTGCCTTTCATAACAACGTTTGAATTGTATAAAAGAATTTAAACCAAGGTTACGTGGTTTCTTTCCTCCACCACCACCCCCCCCCTTGGCTAAGGCCAAGCTAGTGGAACTTGGAGAAAGAATTTTAAAAAATAAGTTGACTGTAGAATACAAATTTGATATTTTTCTGCCAGCATAATGTCTAATACTTTTTTTTTTTTTTAAGTTGGCTTCAGCTGTTTTGGAGGCTGTGGAAAACAATACTCTAAGCATTGAACCAGTGGGATTACAACCTATTCGATTTGTGAAAGCTTCTGCAGTCGAATGTGGAGGACCAAAGTATGTTTTCAAAACCTTGTCTTGTGGAAGATACTGAGTTTTAAAATTTGTACGTGTTGTAGTTATTTAGTTTTTCTAGTTTTAAATGTGGTTAAATGTCTTGTCAGTTTTCTATTTAGAGCCTGTGCTGCTCAAGCACAAATCTCCAGACAGTGTGGGATATAGCATTTCAAATTAGAATCAAAGAGGAGCCCTTTTAATTACAAAATTATACATATACTAGAGGCCTGGTGCATGGATTCCTGCACCAGTGGAGTCCCTCGGCCTGGCCTGCGGGGATTGGGCTGAAACCGGCAGTCTGACATCCCCTGAGGGGTCCTGGAGTGCGAGAGGGTGCTCTGCAAAGTTGCTGTCACTTGGCAGCTCCTGTGTTGAGTGTCTGGCCCCTGGTGGTCAGTGTGCGTCATAGCTACTGGCCAGTCGACTGGTCGCTTAAGCTTTTATATATATAGACTAGTGGCCTGATGCACGAAATTCGTGCACGGAGACGGGGATTCCCTCAGCCCAGCCTGCACCGTCTCCAATCGGCGACCCCTTGAGGGATGTCTGACTGCTAGACATCCCTCTCATAATCTGGGACTGCTGGCTCCTAACCACTCACCTGCCTGCCTGCCTGATCGCCCCTAACTACCTCTGCCTGCCTGCCTGATCGCCCCTAACTACCTCTGCCTGCCTGCCTGATCGCCCCTAACTACCTCTGCCTGCCTGCCTGATCGCCCCTAACTACCTCTGCCTGCCTGCCTGATCGCCCCTAACTGCCCTCCCCTGCCAGCCTGGTTTCCCCTAACTGCCCTTCCCTTGCAGGCCTGGTTGCCCCCAACAGCCCTCCCCTGCGGCCTCATCTCGCCCCAACTTCCCTCCCCTGCCAGCCTGATCTCATCCCCAATGGCGCTCCCCTGCAGGCCTGATCTCGCCCCCAACTGCCCTCCTTTGCCGGCCAATTTGGTTCTGATTGGTCGGTTTCTATGCCAGTCAGCGTCAAAAGCTCTACCTCCCAGGCAGCCATTGGCTCCTCACAGTTCACCCAGATTTGGTTCTGATTGGTTGGTTTCTATGCCAGTCAGCGTTAAAAGCTCCGCCTCCTAGGCAGCCATTGGCTCCTCACAGTTGACCCAGATTTGGTTCTGATTGGTCAGTTTCTATGCCAGTCAGCGTCAAAAGCTCCGCCTCCTAGGCAGCCATTGGCTCCTCACACTTCACCCAGATTTGGTTCTGATTGGTCGGTTCCTATGCCAGTCAGCATCTCTGGGCCTATCGACAGGGCCTGATCAGAAAGGTGGGGCTGATCAGCAGCCCCCGTGGAGGCCTGGAGAGAAATGGAGGCGCGGCTGCTGGCCCAGCCCAGAATGAAAGAGAGAGGCAAGTGCTGATCAACAGCTGCTACACAGGCTACGGATCAGACCCTGCTTCTCTCTTCAGCCTCTCTCCAGGCCTGATTTGCAGCCCCCTCAGCAGTCAGTGCTGGGTCACCACGCCTGCAGCCGCAGCAGTCAGTGCTGGGTTGCCACAGCAACCCAGCGCTGACTACAGGACTGACTTCCCATTGGTTGAGCCTCTGGTCGTGACGGACCCAGGGTTTTTATGTATTAGGATGTTAGGGATCCAGGTAGACCAGGTGTTTGAAACTTTTTCTTTAAAACACATGTCATGACCCATTAGTTGATCATGAAGTCACTTTAGTGCAGGGGTGGGAATCTATTTTCTGCCAAGGACCATCTGAATATTTATAACATCATTCACTTAATAAGATTTACTTAGTATAAATGTATGTCGCTATGGAAAAGGTCTTAGATTTACTGAATTTTGAGTCCTGCCTGTGGTTGTCTTGGCAGTGCCACACCAAATGATTTCCTGGGCTTTATATGGCCCGTGGGTCGGACATTCCCCACCCCTGCTTTAGTGGGTTGTAAGTAGAATTTTTGTTTGTTATACATACAGGGTGTCCCCCAAAAATGTATACACACTTTGGTGAATGATTATAAAGTCAGTGTTTATTAACGTACAGTTCATTTTCAAAATTTAAAAGAATCTATTGAAGTGAATAATTTTTTTAAATCAATGCCCGTTTTCAAACTGATGACCATTCTGGTCCAATCACTGCTAATAATGTGAAGCAATGGAATCACAAACATTAAGAAATCACAAACACTAAGAATCATTTCGTTCAGTATTTGTGCACCCTCAAGTCATTGACTGTTGTCACTTTTGTATTGTAAACTTTGTCTTTTATGTGTCCCCATAAAAAAAATGTCTAGTGACACTTTAGGATAAATTTCTTTGTTCAAGGCTTAGTCAGACTTCACCCATTATTTCAAATCAGTTAAACCTGAAAAGGAGTGAAAATTGAGTTCTCAACTGTTTAAATGTGTATACATTTTTTTAGGACAATATATATATTTGTATGTCCTCGGTTTCTGTGTAAAATATTTATTCCCCAGGGTTACCATCAAAATTAGTTTGGGAAGACAGCGATTTAGACCAAATCTTACCAAGCATGAAAACGACTTAATTAGCCCTCTCCTTTCATGCTGTCATAAAGGATTCTCACTTTGGTAAATAATCAGTTCTTTCTTCCACCCATGAGAGATTCTGCACTTATAAATCCTTAGAGGTTAGACTCCCGCATTTCACAGCAGGGCAGGCTTTTTTCATCCAGTCCGAGGAGGAACAAAGACTGAAATGAACAGGACCTAGAACCTTTGGCACTGCTGTTTAAAAAGTGACTTGGAAGATTTTGAGGAAGCTGCTGAGTTGGTGGTTTAGAACTAGATTAATATAGGGTACTGGAAAGGTCGTAGAAGGCAGTAAGTGACTCTTGTCTGGGTCATTTTGAAGGTACAAGAGGAAAAAGCTGCTTGAGATTCACCATAGGACTGGTTAAAGCCTATTGTGGGAGGTGTATGATTTATCCTGTTCCTCTTAATGCAAATTACAGTCTTATTAGGATCACATAGTGCTGGTAGTTGGGTAATCATTTGTGGAGGGACTTAGTCATGCCTTCGCTTTGTGAGCTGCATATCCACCTAGAGTTGTGTCCTGTTCTACATTTCCCTCTGTGCTACACCTGTAGCACTGTGGCCTCCGAAACTGGGGAAGGTATTTACGTTCTTAAATTCTATGCCTCCACAAACACTCAGGTGTTTGTGATCATTAAAGCGAGCAGTTTTGTCCTGACCGGTTTTGCTCAGTGGATAGAGCGTCGGCCTGCAGACTGAAGGGTCCCAGGTTTGATTCCGGTCAAGGGCATGTACCTTGGTTTCGGGCACATCCCCAGTGGGAGTTGTGCAGGAGGAAGCTGATTGATGTTTCTCTCTCATCAATGTTTCCAACTCTCTATCCCTCTCCCTTCCTCTCTGTAAAAAATCAATAAAATATATATATTTTTTTTTAAAAAGCGAGCAGTTTTGTGCTTTTAAGGTCTGTGTTATAACTTATTTTAAATATAGTATATAATAGTTTTTATTGTAAAATTTTAAATTCAGGCTTGCATAATATATCACACATGTGCAATGACAAATGAGGATATCAGTTAAAGTGGATTTATATAGTATTTTAGTAAAATAGTTATGTAGATCAGGAAGCAGTTTACATAGTTAAGGATATTGTACTTGTGGGAATAGGGCCAGAAACCCATTTTTGTTCTTAGTCCATATTGTGTGGGAAAACACTTGAAGGCAGATACTGTCTTCTTTTATGAAATGTGAAGTGTGGCCTTGGCCAGGGCTGTCCTGGACAAGGTTATGAAGTGAATGGTAGGGCACTATGGGAGTTTTGAGGAAGGCAGGGAGTCCAGTGGTGGTGATCAGGGGCTGTTCTTGGAGGGAGGGAGATTTGACCTGGGGTTTTGAAGCATAGATGGAATTTGGATAGGAAAAGAACAATACATGTGACTGAAAGCCTTGAACCAAGGAAATGGTGTGTTCAGAGGGTGGCGAGTGTATGGAGAGGAAAGATGTGACAAAATCTAAAGAAAGAAAATTTAGGAGATGATAGTAGGGGATGGTCGAAGACAAAGGACTTAGAGATGACTGACTAGAAGAATGATGTGGTCTTTGGGGAATGAGTAGGAAGGGCTCTGCTTAGGGGAAGGTGATAGGTCTGGGTTTAAACATGTGGACATCGCAAGTGAAATGGCAAGCAAGGATTTGAAATCTTGGGACACAGCTGTTAACAGATACTGAAATAGTGTAGCAGCATGTTAACAAAACATTGCAGTTGGAGGTCGGAAGACTAGGCATTGAATCCCAGCTCAAATGAAAATATATTGGCTGTGATAGTTTACAAATGGCTTTACAAATGAGATAAGTTGAACACTTTATTTTAAAATTTGATATTTAAAGTCACTGTAGCAGAGCCTTTCAAAATTAGACAAAATAGTAGTCAAACAGGTATATTCTCCTTCCAGAAGGATAGTGTATAAATTGATTTTTATCAGTTTGATGGTACTTTTTTTCTCTTGTGTAAATTATACTTTTTGAAGTTCCAAAGGCTTTCAACACTTGTGCCTTAAATTTCTTGATCTTCTATCCTCCCCGAGCTAATAGTTTAGTGTTTTTAAAAAACATTTTTATAGATCATTAAAGGAATCCTATATAATAAAAAGCTAATATGAAAATTGACTGAACGGTGGAACGACCAGTCACTATGACACTCACTGACCAGCAGGGGGAAGACGCTCAATGTAGGAGCTACCCCCTGGTGGTCAGTGCACTCCCACGGGGGGAGCGCCACTCAGCCAGAAGCCAGGCTCATGGCTGGCGAGTGCAGTGGCAGTGGCCAACTGCCGGCTTAGGCCCAAGGGCTCCCGGACTGCAAGAGGGCGCATGCCGGGCTGAGGGACTCCCCACCCCCCCCCAGTGCACAAATTTCGTGCATCAAGCCTCTAGTTTACTAATAAAGGAACAATGAGGCAAAATTTCTTTGAAAAGATAAAAATTATTTTGTGATTGGAATGGCCACCTCCCAAATTATCCTGTGTTAAATATACATTCTTCATGTGTTTTCTTATATGGAGACACATTTTTGTCATTTCTTATAAGTATAGCTGAAATTTAATGTTTATTTAATATATTTTTCTTTACTATTTAATTTGTAATGTCATATAAAATGCTGTTGGCCATTTTATTTTACTTAGAGCTACAGTAATTTTGCATTGATAGGGAGCAGTAGTTGTATTCAACCAAGCTCCTAACTTACTAGAGGGATAGCTGAGCTGCTGCAAGTCCAGCCAGATAGACAAGTCAGGTTCATCCTGAGCAGTAGAGTGAGTGACAGGTGGTCTGTCACTTAACCAACAGCCAGAAACATGCTTGGTGCCAGGCACCTAAAGATGAATATGATACAGTTCCTGCCCTCAAGAGGTTTACAGCCTGATTCCAACCAAATTTAGATTTTATATTCTGTAAATAGAAAGGATGTATGTCTAAATGTAATGCACCCTTTATGTAATTGTTCAGAGTCAGTATTTTTGTATTCCTTTGAATTTCTCAGGTCTACCACAGGAAATGCATGTAAAAAACCAAACACACCAAAAAGTACCTTACCTGGAAGCTACTGTCCTGAAAGCAATTAGTAACATGTTCTGAGACTTGAGTAATCATCATTAGGTGTTTTTCCAACTCAGACAGAAGCTGAAGTTCTGATGGAAAGCTGAAAGCTGAAAGCTTCCTGTATCAGATTACTCCTATTTGCTTCAGGATAGGACATATATTAAAACATTTAGTTTTTATTTCTAGGCCATGGTTAATTTTAGGCTATTTAGCATATACTAGGATGTTAACCCCAAAAGGGGAGGGACTTGGTCTCTCTCATCTTGATAGCCCAGCATCTAGAACAGTGCCTGGTCCATAGTAGGTTCTCAAATATTTGTTTTCTTCAGCTTGTACAGAGGTAGGGGCAAAACGCCTTTAATTTTAAAAAACTAAAATGTATAATTCTTTTACAGAAAATGTGCTCTCACTGGCCAGAGTAAATCCTGTAAACACAGAATTAAATTAGGAGATTCAAGCAACTATTATTATATTTCTCCTTTTTGTAGATACAGGGTAAGTAATGTAATAATGAATTTTAATAAAGCTCACTGATATAAGACATTTGATATTTATGACATTTTCTCCTTTTGGCCTAGATCACGTCTGTGTGTAACTTTTTTACATACATTCGATATATTCAGCAGGGACTTGTGAAACAGCAGGATGGTAAGTTCTTTATTCATCTATAATAATAAAAGCATAATATTCTAATTAGACCGGACAGCCATGACCTTCTGGACATCATTCCGGACATCCTTCCGGATGAAGCTGCGGCGGTGGGGGCCGAGGCGGTGGGGGCCGAGGCAGAGGCGGTTAGGGGCGATCATGCAGGCAGGTGAGCAGTTAGGGATGATCAGGTAGGCAGGCAGAGTGGTTGGGGCGATCAGGCAGGCAGGCAGAGTGGTTAGGGGCAATCAGGCAGGCAGGCTAGTGGTTAGGGGCAATCAGGCAGGCAGGCAAGCAGTTAGGGGCAATCAGGCAGGCAGGCAGAGAGGTTAGGGGGGATCAGGCAGGCAAGTGAGCAGTTAGGGACATCAGGCAGGCAGGCAGAGTGGTTAGGGGCGATCAGGCAGGCAGGCAGGCGAGTGGTTAGGAGCCAGCGGTCCTGGATTGCAAGAGGGTGCAGACTGGGCTGAGGGACACCCCCCCACACACCCATGCACAAATTTCATGCACTGGGCCTCTAGTTATGAAATATTTATATAACAGTTCAGTAAAAAGTATAGGGCACAGTAGTGATGCTCAAATAAACTTTATTACTGGTATATTTATATTGAGTGTCTTATAGTTCTAATAAAATGTGTGGAGAATTGGGGAACAAATGTCTCTTTTAAAACATATTATGTTTAATCCTTATATTTGCTTCATTTTACTCTAATTTTGAGTTTTAAAGCAGGCTCAGTTTTAACTCTTAAGAGGTATAGATAAGCCAGCTGGTATGTGAGAGGAGTACAAAGCTCATTGAATTTACTCCTTAAGAGAGAAAAATGAGCAAACTCTGGATGTGGTCAGATTTATTTTAATTGGTGAAAACCATGAGGAGCTAGCAATTTTGTCCTGTATTTTCACATTAATAAAGCAGTCATGAAGATAATTCTGAATGGAATAAAGATTGCTATGTTCTAAATGAGCAGAAACAGGCAGATGATCTATCCAGGAGAGCCACCCTCACGCAGGTGTTTTCATGTCTTTCGTGGTTAATGATGGTTTTATAGCCCAGTGTCTTAAGTACCAGCATAAAAACAGATGCGCCTGACAGCTTTAAAGCAGCGCCTCATAGGTACACATGATTGTCTTAGACCAGAAGTCACACACATGGCGAGGACAAGGCCATGCCAGTTTTGTATGTGAAGTTGTGGGAAATTTTTCTCTTTATATATTTTTTAGACACTGAAAATATTTTTACACTTGAAAACTAATAAGAAGCCTTCTATTTTTATCAGGTAAACCAGTGAATCTTAATTCTCTGGAAAAATTAGTCATGCCCATAATAACGTAGTTTAGCATTTCTCAAGCTCTGATATACTAAAACAGTCATATTTAGTTAGAATCCCATATAATTAGATTTTAATGCCTAAAAGAATAAAGGTGAAACCTGTCTCTAATGTTAAATTTCCAAAGGCTGTGTAGCATAAAAATAGTCTTTAAGCTGTGCAATACTGTTTATGACTTTAATAAAATTGAAGTCTTTTTGAATCCTATTGGTGAATAATAGGACTTAAGCTGGAGAACAGATGATTTATGTTATGTTCAAGTGTCAAGCTTATTTTTTCTCCTTGTTAAAATGGGAAATATTTTTGTAGAGAAGGCTGAAAGATAATTTACTTTATGTAAATAGAAAGAATCATGAGCGATGGTGATAAAAGTAGTTTCTTCTCTGGTTTCTGTCACTCTTCTACTTGACAGTATTTGATGCACGTCATATACTGTGTGGGTTTGTAGTAAATAAATATTAATGTGAAAATCTGTTTATTGTCTGTGCCGGTGCCAGAAAGAATTTAGAGCAGTTAAAGCGAAAGTAGCGTCTCTCAGCCCTTGTATTGTTAACATTTTGAACTGGATAAGTCCTTGTTGTGGGGATGATCTTGTACATTGTAGGATGTTTAGTGTCCCCGGGCTTTACTCACTAGATGCCAGCAATGAAAAACGTCTCCAGGCATTGCCAGATGAACCCCTGGGGACTGACTCTCCCCTGGTTGAGAACCACTGCTCTAATTAGTCTAATCTGATCATATGTCAGGTTTTATAGTCTGAAATATAGAGCCATCTTTTTGCTACTTACAGAGAGGCTCACAAGAGTAGAGCTAATGGAAATTTACACATCACCCTCTACATTTGTTTTTATTTCTATTTGAGCCATATATAAAACTTTCCCTATTAGGCACAAAGAATGTTACTGAGTTCTCTGGACTGTCTTGTTTTCCTTTTCACTCTCTGTTAGTATTAATGAAAAGTGAAATGGCCAAGATGTAGCAGACTAGAGCAAGAAGATCTAGAAGTTACATAACTCTTGCATAACTGAGCATTGAGTGTAATTACTTACGAAGGCAACAGCATTGCCATTTACTCAGGACAGTGAAATGTACACCTTCTGTTGGGCTAAAGTGTGGCAGTCACTGATACATCTAACAAATAGTGGTAGTAAACGGCTGAGTACTGCTTATTTATTAATAAAATTGGGGTGCTCACAAGTATATGAAGAAGTTTGTGTGAAGCAGTGATGGAATGTCTAAGCAATTAGGTATGTCATTAGGAAATGCCAACAGGCATTTGAGTTAATCTTAAATTTTTTTCATTGAAATAAATTAAAAAATAATTAAGATGGTATTTTATAATTTATGTGTCTCTCTCTTCTGTTTGCATAGTTGACCACATGTTTTGGGAGGTTATGCAGTTGAGAAAAGAGATGTCACTGGCAAAGCTGGGATATTTCAAAGAGGAACTCTGATCCTCTGCCTGGGACCATGCACGAACCTTCCTGATACCTGGAAAATGGCTGAATATTTTCATGGTTACGTGATATTTATTTCCATGGTGTGGGCCCAGGACTTTTCCCCCCCTTTGCAAATTACACCAAGAAGTACTGTGATTTCTTTTAAACTGGCCTGTGCTGTGTTTGCTTGTTCTTTAGTTGAACACAATATAATGAATTACAGGTGTCCTAGTGATTGTAATTTATAGTCACAAAAAAAAGCTAAATAAATAAATACTAGATCAAATGTGTTTTTACTTTCTCTTCTAGCTCTGACACAGCATGTGGGGCCAGTTGAATGTACTGAATTACAGTTTTCAAACTTCCCAGCAACCTGTGGGAAGCAAAGAAGAGGGCTGAGTGGACAGGATCAGCTTCTGTCTCCACTAAGATGATTTTGTTTTTACATATTGGAATTCAAAAAAATATTTTATTTAAAGATACTTCTGTTTGAAAGTCAGTTTTAATCATTCTGTTCTTTGTAATTTAAAGAATCCCTTTATTATGGTGATTAATCCTATATAATAAAAGCCTAATATGCTAAGTGTCCGGTTGTCTGGTCAAAGTGTAATATGCTAATGATATGCTAAGGCCACTCAACCGCTCACTATGATGTATACTGACCACCAGGGGGCAGACAGTTGACCAACTGACCAGTTGCTATGACGTGCATGACCACCAGGGGGCAGACGCTCCAACTGGTAGGTTATCTTGCTGCTGGGGTCCAGCTGATTGGGACTGAGACGGGCTGGACATGCCCTGGAGCCCTCCTGCAGTCCCTCCCCAGCTGGCCAACCTCCCGCATCGCTCCCCTGCCCCAGTCGTGCACCCTCTCACAATCCGGGACCCTTAAGGGGATGTTGGAGAGCCAGTTTCAGCCCGACGGTGGAACGACCGGTCGCTAGGATGCGCACTGACCACCAGGGGGCAGACGCTCAATGCAGGAGCTGCTCCCTGGTGGTCAGTGTGCTCCCACAGTGGGAGCGCTGCTCAGCCAGAAGCTGGCTGACGGCTGGTGAGCGCAGTGGCGGTGGCGGGAGCCTCTCCTGCCTCGGTGGCAGCGCTAAGGATGTCTGACTGCCAGCTTAGTTGGACATCCCCTGAGGGCTCCCGGACTGTGAGAGGGTGAAGGCCGGGCTGAGAGATCCCCCCCTCCGAGTGCATGAATTTCGTGCACCGGGCCTCTAGTTAAATAGAACAGATAGAGGACAGTCACATCTTATCCCAGAAATGCATTCTTGAACATCTTGATGTAATATATTCCTACTTTGTATATGTTGAGCACTGTAATAGGTGTTGAAAGGATAGAAAGATAAATAAGGAGTTTGATGTGTGCACCAGGGACTTTGAAGGGGAGTGTGGGTTACAGAGTATACACTGTATATAAGCAGAGTATACATTGGTCATAGAATCACTTGATCTCTAAGTTCCAAACTGTAAAACTGACATCGTATGGAGAAATTATTGATTAAAAGTATTTATAAAAGGAAAGTGTTTCAGGGTAGAAATATAGTAAATATAGAAAAGCAAGAAGAAGAAATGACAAATCAATCTCCTCATCTAGAGAAAGCTACTGCTAATATTTTTGAAGAATAATGGCCTTTCAGCTTTCAAATATTTCTTACCTACATATACATGGTTCTGAAACTAGTAGTAGACTTTCTTACTTTAAAAATTTAAGTATTTTTCTACACATCTAACCACGCTAAGGTTTTGATTATAGGATGTTAATATCATTTAATTGTGTTTGTAGATTAGATTAGTTTTTTTTCATATCAAAGTGCTGTGATGAGTATATTGTTGGGTTAATTTACTTCTTGTAGATGCCTAGAAGTAAAAGTGTTGGGTCAAGCAAGGTATATGAGTATTTTAAATTTTTTTATCTGTATTGCCCAGTTGCCCTCTAGAAAAGTTGAATCAACTTATATTCACAGCAGCACTGTATGAGAGCTGGTATTCAGTCCTGTCTCAAAGGCTTAGTCAGCTTTACCTGTAGAAGTCTCAGTCACCAGGATGGACTGGAGTCCACAGACAAAAGGACATTTGAGAATGATATAGTGAAACAATAATTACCATGCCAGCTCAAGACTCTGAAATTGAACATGAAAAGAACTTTGACCCTAGAATTTTATGTCCTGATAAATAGGTATTCTAATGTAAGGGCATCATAAAAATGTTCTCAGACTTTCAGAGCTTCAGAAGATTTTCCACACAAAGATGGAAATTAAAAATGCCTTTGGAGAAAGCACTTAAATATAAAGAGAAATCAATCCAGGAGATACTACGAGAGATCTGGGAAGAAAAATGATCAAATACTTAGGGAAAGTTTGTTGACAACTTTAAAAAGCATAAATAAAAAGTAGGACTGCCCTGCCGGGTGGCTTAGTTGGTTGGAACATCATCCTGTACAGTGTACACTAAAAGGTGGTGGGTTTGATTCCTGGTCAGGGCACATACCTAGGTTTCAGGTTCAATGCCCAGTTGAGGTGTATGCAGGAGGCAACCAATAGATGGAATCAATCTCTCTCTCTCTCTCTCTCTCTCTCTCTCTCTCTCTCTCTC
>NW_005353514.1:170859-195628 GCF_000412655.1 Myotis brandtii | reverse complement strand
GGGAACCAAAATATGCAAACAATCTCTCTCTCTCTCTCTCTCTCTCTCTCTCTCTCTCTCTCTCTCTCTCTCTCCAAACCATTTTTTTAAAAAAAGCAGGACTAAAGAAAATAAAGTATATCAGTAACAATCTAGAACTAAAATTTTTTTATAATTTCAACACATGGAGTGGGAGGAACCAGAGAGCATGAAGACAAAGTTCTTGTCTTGTTAGAAGAAGATGGATATCAATGAAAAAGAGAGAAAAAGGAAAAATTGATGTGGAAATGAAAAGTTAAGATGATGTAACCACTGGGTTGTACAGCTAAAAGGTGATTTATATGGAATGTGAATTATATCTCAAAGCTGTTTAAAAACAGTTTTAAAAATATGCTCTAAGATGGTGAGATAAACTCGCCAGTGAAAAAGATAGTCAAATTGGTTAAGAAATATTTATAAGATATATTTATAGACAAAGCAGAAGGACATGAAAGTGTTTAAAAGAAAATATAGAAAAAAGACATCCATGAGGATGAAAAAGGTTAAGGGATTAAGAAGTACAAATTGGGCCCTAGCTGGTTGCTCAATGGTTAGAGTGTCAGCCTGCAGACTGAAGGATTGCAGGCTCGTTCCTGGGCCCTGCTCAGGGTGCGTGCAGGAGGCAACCAGTCAATGTGTCTCTCTTGCATCGATGTTTCTCTCTTCTGCCTCTCCCCCGCCCTTCCCTTCTCTCTAAAAAACCAATGGAAAAAATCTCCTCGTGTGGAGATTAACAACAACAAAAAAGGTACCCATTAGCAGTTAACAAAATAGTCACAGAGAGTTAAGTCAATAATAATATTGCAATAACCATGTGTGATGCCAGTTGGGTACTAGACTTATTGGGGGATCGCTTCATAAATGTTATAAATGTCTAACCACTATGCTGTACATCTGAAACTAATGTAAAATAATACTGAATGTTAACTGTTATCAGGAAAATACCAAAAACACACACACCAAAACTTGTGTGGTTGTACTGTTATTAGACAAAGTAGACATTAAGACAAATGCAGTATTAGGGTAAGAGATAGTTACTACATAATGCTAAAAATTGAGTTCACCAAGAAGACAGTAAGAGAATAGAAATAATAAAGGAAGGAAATAATGGAAATACATTTTAAAATGCTAAGAGCTAATAGTAAATATCAAAATAGAGGATTCAGAGAAAATAATGGTTCAAGGGAAATTTTATAGTCTTAAATCCTTATTTGTATTTTAAAAATAGGTTGTGTTCAATTAAAGAAGCTACAAAAGAACAGGATAAAGGAGATAAGAGCAGAAGTAGAGAAAACAAGATTGCAACAGAGGGTCAACAATGACTCTGTAAAGGTTAACAAAATGGACAAAAATTTGAGCAGGTTTATCATGGAAAAAGAGAAAATGCACAAATAACCCTTATTGGGAATGCAAAAGGGTAGTTACTGCATAAACTACAGCTGTTCAACAGATGAATATATGAACAACAGGTCAATAGGCTTTACAATTTAGGCAGAATGGAAGAATTTCTAGAAAATGTTATATTTTTATTAAGAAGAAATCAGAAGCCTAATCAGTCTTAAATAGTATAAAAGTAAGGAAATAGTTAGAAATCTAACCACAAAGAAAATTCTAGGCATAGATGGTTTTACCAAACTGAATAGGTTATTCTAATCTTACATAAATTCTAGAGAACATACATCTACATCAAAACCAGTATAACCTTGGTGATAAAACCAGATAGGGACAATACAAAAAAGGAAAATTATAGGACCATTTTAGTCATGAATATATATGCAAAGTAAACAATGTGACATATAGACCAAGTGGCATTTAACTGAGAAAAGTGAAGATGGTATATTAGAAAATTTATAAATCTTGCCATTTACAGAATAAAAGTGAAAAACCAATTGATCAATAGGTACAAAATTTTTAATAGAAATGCCCATTAATGATAACTTTCAGCAAACTGTAAGTGGAAGGATATTTTTCAACTTGGTAAAGGATATCTTCAAAAATCCTGAAATAAACACCATCCTAAAGGGGGAAACATTAGAAGCATTCTCTTAAAAGTTAGTAATGAGACAAAGATGATCACTATCCTCACTTCCATTCAACATTGTACTAGAAATGCTACCCATTGCTGTAAGATGAGATAAATAAGGTATTATTGGGAAGGAGGAAGTAGAACTGTCATTATTTGCAGATTATGTGATTGTCTACATAGAACCCCCCCCCCCCCAAAGTCTTCCATCAAATAATAATAATAAAAGCATAATATGCTAATTAGACCAGATGTCCTTCAGGACAACCTTCTGATGAAGCCAGGGCTTCGAGGGAAGCCTTGGTCCTGGGTGCCAGAGGGAAGCTGGTGCTGGCAGCCAGGGGAAGGAAGGCCTACTCTTGCACGAATTTCGTGCATCGGGCCTCTAGTTAGACATAATTGAAGAGTTTTGTTAGGTGGCTAAATATAGGATCAATATATAATTGTGAGTTGTATCTGTATACACCAGCCACAAACAATTAGAAAACACAATTTTTAAAAAGATACCAAACAATTGCGAAACAATTATAATGTGTGTAGCAACAAATCTGATGAAATAGGTGCCAGATCTGTATACAGAAAGTTGTAAAATTTTACTAAAAGGCATTAAAGAGGACTAGAGTGTTTCTATGTTCATGAGTAGGAAGACAATATCCAAAAAAAAAAGATCTCTCCCAAACTGATATATAGATTTAATGTATCTTCAAACTAAATTCCAAAATTTCTCCTGGAGTTGACACACTGATTTGAAATGTTTATGTGCTGGAGTAAAGGATGAAGAATGACCAGGGGACTTCTGAAGAAAAGGGAGGGAGAGTTTATCTTACCAGAAGGACTTATGAGGCTAAAGTATTGAAGAGGGTGTGACATTAGTGCAGAAACTGACAAAATGGCCAATGGAGCAGAATAGAGAGCTCTCAAACGATCCACACATACATGTACATCACCATGAAATTTACATGTATGTGTGGGTCTGGTAGATCAGTGATCTGTAGATTCATGGCATGGTAGATCAGTGAACTATTAGTTACTAGTAAATGGATCTGACAAAGGGAAAATATAAAGTTGGACCCCATTGGGCAGGCAAAATGAATGAAACATTGGCTACGTGCATGCAGGACAGTAACAGATTGAGTGGAAAAGCAAACTCAGAAGACTACATATGACAATACTTTTCTCATAAAGCACAAAAAATACAGAACAATTATTTAGGCATACATATATATGAGACAAAACTATTATTAAAAAACAAGGTAGTGATAAACACAAAGTTCAGGATAGTGTTACCTCTGGGTGTGAGGGAGGTAAGGGGAAAGAACTGGGAGGAACAAATACATGAGTAAGTCATTGTTACTGCTCTCTCCACCTCGGTTGGATGATGGGTTCATTGGTCGTTAAAAGTAAATACATGGCCCTAGCCAGTTTGGCCCTGTGGTTAGAGCGTCAGCCCACAGACTGAAGGGTTGCAGGTTGGATTCCAGTCAAGGGCACGTACTTCGGTTGCAGGCTCCATCCCTGGCCCTGGTCAGTGGGGTGTGGAAGGCATCCAATCAATGTGTTTCTCTCAAACGATCCACACAAAAATTACAGATTATGTGATAGTCATTGTTACTGCTCTCTCCTACCTCGGTTGGATGATGGGTTCATTGGTCGTTAAAAGTAAATACATGGCCCTAGCCAGTTTGGCTCTGTGGTTAGAGCGTCAGCCCACAGACTGAAGGGTTGCAGGTTGGATTCCAGTCAAGGGCACGTACTTCGGTTGCAGGCTCCATCCCTGGCCCTGGTCAGTGGGGTGCAGAAGGCATCCAATCAATGTGTTTCTCTCACGTTGATGTTTCTTTCCCCCTCCCTTTCACTCTATAAAAAATCAATGAAAAAAATATCCTCGGGTGAGGATTAACAACAAAAAAAGGTAAATACACAGTGTGGCTCAGTGGTTGAACCAGGAGGTCACAATTTGACTCCTGGTCAGGGCATATGCCCAGTAGGTGGCAGCCAATCGATGATTCTCTCTCATTTATGTTTCTATCTCTCCCTTTCCCTTCCTCTCTCTGAAATTAATAAAAACATATTTTTAAAAAGTAAATACATGAATAAATGAGTTAATAAGAGAATCATGAACAAACCATTAATGGTATGTTATGAATCAAGAATTACGATTAGTCCAATTACATGCACCTGTGTACCAAACCAAAAAGTAAATGTGATGACAGGACCTGTTGATTTCTTGGATTTGGAAGAGAGGAAAGGAGAGAAATCAGATCTGAATCCTAGGCTTTTGGCCTGAGCTCTTGCTTGAGCAATTTATTGAGATGGGGACATCTGGGATAGGAGCAAATTACGTAAGTGTGGAATAAAGACAAGAATTAGGTGTCAACACATTGTTTGGGATGCCCATCAAGTACCAAAGTGGAGATGTTAAGTAGCTATGGCATTTACAAGTCTAAATTCAATGATAAGATCAGGCTAGGTCTTAGCCTAGGAGATCAATTCGGGATCAGGTGGGAGCTTTGGGATGTGTGGGTCAGACAAGTAGAGCCGTGAGCCCTGAGTTACTATTCAGGGAAAGAAAAGGGTTGAGAGAAGGACTGACCACAGAGGAGCTAGCGGGAATGGCAAGGCAAAGGAGGGCGAATGAGTGTGCTGATTAATTTGGGTTCAGTGTAATATTTCTGGGCAGAATTTAATCCCCCAGATTACCAATTCTAAAAAGGAGAAAAAGACTTTTTGATACATTTCTATAAATAGTGCTGAGGTGAGGAAAAAGCCTGGCCTAATGGAGAGAACTCTGGATCAGGAGTCCTCAGAGGACTCCTGAGCAGACCCCCTCAAACTAGGAGGTCGCCGCTCCTCCCTGGCCTCCTGAGTGAAGGCCGAGCCAGGTGTCCTATGGTCTCTCAGCTCTAAGACAACTATAGCCTTTGACCGAGCATCTACACCAAAAGAACAAAAGATTTGGTTTCTGAGCCTTGGGCCTCGGTCCTTGAAAGAACTTGCAGCCACCCACATACCACCCCCACTACGTAAATCCTGTGTGTGTGTGTTTTGTACTTCCAAAGAGTCTAAAACAGGTCTGCTTTTATTCAGAAAAAATTTTAAAGGTCTTCTTTGTTATGTTTTTCCTCAGGTAAATATTTTCCCCCTATAAGACACAATGTTTAAAATAAAGAATGTTCAAAGCAGTATGAATTTGTGTTTAACTTTTATGCTAAAAATCGTTCTTCTTTTCTTTTGCATGGAATCCAGTGCAATTACCATCTCAATAGATGACAGTTTCCTGTTTTTGATATGTAGACAAATAAAGACCCAGGAGCTTCTGTAATTTTTGTGTAGAGCTCCTAGAAGCAGAGAAGTCCTCCTCGTTCATCCACACATATTTGAATCTTGCATGTGCGAGTGCTGTTGCAGGTGGTGGAGATAAGCAATGAGCAAGACGACAAGGTCCCGGTCCTCATGGAGCCCTCAGTCTAGTGAGAAATGAACAAAAAGACACGTGCCACTGGATAAGAGTCTATAGATACTTAAAGGGGGAATGGGTTAGAGAGGGTGGCCCAGAGGGACACACTTAGGAGGTGACATTTTAAAGCTCAGCTCTGATCACACTCAGCCTTGCAGAGGGAGGAGAGCAGGTGTAAAGCTCCTAAGGAAGAAGTGAGCTTGCACATTTGAGAAACGGCAAAAGGACCTAGTGTGAAGCTGCTGGTAAGAGAAAATCGGAGAGGCAGGCAGGAGGCAGAGCATGTAGGTAGGTCCTTGTAAGCCCCAGTGGGAATGTGGAGTGCTCTGTGACAGCTCTGGTCACAACTCCAGCTGCCTCAGCTCAGTCTTTAAATACTCACAGTTTTGTCCTGGGCCCCTTTCTCTTTATCTACTAGTAAACATTCTTTAGATCATCCCACCTAGGCCCCTGGCTTTGAAAACTATATGTCAATTACTCATAACTCTACATCTCCACCCCTGACATAATCCCTTCTCTAGCTCCAGACTCTACGCAAGTCCTCCACTGCCCCTCTAATGGGCATCTCAAACCTAACATGGTTGAACACTTGCCCAGTAGCTTAAGCAACAATCTGGGGCTTATTCTTGATTTCTCTATTTCAGTCATAACCACCCTCAATCCCACCCATCAACTCTCTGCAAAACACATCTTGAACCCGTCCACTTCCCTCCATGCCCACTCCTACCACTCATTCGAGGCCAGCAGCACCATTCACCTGGACTCCTGCAGTAACCTCTTACTTGTCCTTGCTTCCAGTCCTGCCCTTCCACAGTCACTGACTCAGCAGCCAAAGCGATCTTTTTAAAACATAAGTCAGATACTGTTACTTCCCTGCTTAAAGTCCTCTAGTAGCTTCCCATTTCACTCAGGATAAAAACAAAAACAAACCAAATTCAACAGGAAATCTCATCAAGTTTTCACAGTGGTAGTTGTTAATGGAGAAATAATACAAGTCAGCTTTGAAAACAATGCATGAATCTTTTTTTAAATTAAAAAAGCAACAGTACCACAGAAAAGGAGCAGACTTGCTGAAATATAGAGGAGAATAGAAACCCTTCCTAAAGCAGCTCTCAAGAAAGTACAAGTTCACATACTTGAGGTATGAGCACTAGAATTCTGGGGCTATAGTCTCAGGAACAGTCGCAAGGGAGACAAGGTTTCTATCACTACATCCCCAACTTTAACCACATCCCTGGTTTAACCACAGTAGCTCAGTTTTTATCTGTTTACCTATTGGAGTTCTCTAGGAAATGTCAATACCAGATCCAATCCAAACCATGGCTACATTAGATAGTCAAGAATATACATTAGCCCTGGCCAGTGTGGCTCAGTTGTTGGGCGTCGCCCCATGCATCGAAAGGTTGCTGGTTCATTTCCTCAGGTTTCAGGCTCCGTCCTCAGTGAGGGGCACGCAGGAGGTAGTCAATCGATGTTTTGCTCTCACATCGATGTTTCTCTTGCTCCCTTCCTCTCTCTTTGAAAAATCAATGATAATAATAATAACAAAGATTATCCATTAGATATTCAACTATTTAAGAGAATGGATTGCCACCGAGTCTGTGTAAAACGGGGATGCCCAATAGAATTAGAAAATGTTAGATGTGTAAAGACTCTCATCTAGGAAATACGGGCAGTGTTAGTTATTCTCTGAGAGGGAGAAATGTCCACTTAACTCCGAAATGAAATGCCACCAACTGGATTGTGCTCTCACCTGTGTGTTCTGGATTCATTAATACAGATTTATTTTTCCTGTTTTCCAACAACTTTCTTGTGAATTCTTTTTACTTCCCTCAAGCCCTGTTGGTTATTATAAACTAGACTCTAACCCAGACGCTGTAACTTAGCCTGCAGGCTGAATTGTGCTTTCACATGTGTGCTATTTGTCCTTGACAAGGTTTGAGGTTATTTTTCCTGTTTGTTTTGCTTTTAAACAAATTAGTTGTGACATTTAAAATTAAAACCTGCATTTCCAGCTTCTCTTTAAAAATTGGCGCTTTTGACAACACTGAGCCCACATTGTTGGAGGAAGTTGAGTGGCTCCCTCTGCTGGCGGCTCCACCCTTTATCAGGGCTGTACTCTGGTTTGCTCTATGCTCACCACCCGTCTCCCTGACACCAAGACAAAGGGTCAGCTATCAGTTATCAACATGCTTGCATGGTTGGTTTCTCTTATTTTGACCCATTTTACTCACTTATCTGCCTGCCCCTGTAACTGTTTGAGCTTGGGACCCCCCAATTCTAACCTTTGCTTCTCAGCTCATTTACTGGATTCTAGCTTCTTTCTCTATGATGTTTCCTATCACTCATTTCCTGCTGCTGGGAGTGTGAAGTGTCTGGGCGAGCTGTTGAATAGGATCCCAAATCATCGTTTTGGCAGAGAGACAGTGTGATGCTTACTTCCATCGGCCTCCAGAAAACCTGGCTGGGAGCTTCTGAGTCTGGATTTAGCCATAGGCGACAGGCTTTCTATTCATTCGTATTGCAGCTAAAGGCTTATAAATCCTTTTTAGAATAACATTTGACTTCTTCCTGGCTCCCCACCTCAAAGCAGTAGCCAATATTTGGTTCTATATCACCTTCAGGCTCTATTACTACCTACCCGGATTCTCGCAGAAGCTTCTTAACTGGTCTAACTGTAGTCACCGCCCTAACCAACACATTCGAACACAGCTATCTTTCTGAGTTAGATTTAATTATATCATGCACCACAGCTACCCAAATAGAAATCATACACTTAGATATACTTAGAATGAATATGCATAGAATCAAATGCAGATTTAGCCTAACATCCAATACCTACCCAAACCCTTCGTAGCCTAGTCCCCATCTTTTCTCTCACTGGACCAAGCACGCACTGGAATACCGGTCTCTGTACCTGTGCTCTCTCCCTTCCAAGCCATTGCTCAGGTTTGTAAAGACCCATCCATTGTTTGTCTCCTCAGATGCCAGCTCTCTGTGACACCTTTCCAGGTCCTTCCAGATTAAACAAACCTTTCCTTCCTCTGTTCTCTTGGATGTTCTCCCCAGCTCTTACTGGAGGCTGCCTTCAGCTGCGTTGCTGGTGTGTTTCTCATGCCCTAGATTTGAGCCCATGGTGGGCAGGGACTATTACTTGCTTGTCTTTTTATTTCCTGCAGCCAGCAGAGAGTTTAGTTCAAGGTTAACTGAAACACGCAGAAAATTCATTTCTTTAAACAACTTGATGACTTGTCCTTAAAGATCTGGGGCTCAATGTGACCTTCAATGTAGAATTCTAAACCTCTTCCCCCCACCCCCAGACAAAATTAGTTTGCTCATTTTCAAGGAATAATTTATGGGTATGAAGTTTAAAAAATACTTATTAGGAAGCATACTATATTACCTATACTATAATAATAATGAAACAACCAGACAAATTCAGAATGTGGAACATTCTATCAGACAATGGGCTTGGACTGTAAAAAAAAAGGGCCGTTGTTATAAAAAGCCAACTAACCAACCAAAACGACAAGAAGAGTGTTCTATATTTTTAAAAATATACAACCAGAGACAATACATGAACATTCATTGGATCCTTGATCAGGAAAAAAAAAAAAAAGAAAGAAAGATCAGCCCTGGCTGATATGGCTCAGTGGATAGAGCATTGTCTTGCACACCTAAGGGTCTTGGGTTGGATTCCCAGTCAAGGGCATGTACCTGGATTGCAGGTTCAATTCCCGGCCCTGGTCCAGGAATTGAACCAGAAGACAACCAATTGATGTTTCTCTCTCAGTTCTCTCTCTCTCTCTCTCTCTCTATCTCTATCTATCTATCTATCTCTCTCTTTCTCTGTCCCTTCCACTCTCTCTAAAAAAAAAAAAATCAATGGGAAAAATATCCTCAGGTGAGGATGAACAACAACAATAAAAAGAAAGCAAAACAAAAAATCATAAAAAAATAAAAGATATTTTTGGACAGTGGTGGAAATTATATATGAGCTATCAGTATCAAATTGATGTTGCATTTTTGGGTATGATAATCATAATATTATGATTATGTGGGAGGGCATCCTTATTTGTGAGGAGACATATACAGAATTATTTCTGAGTGAAATGTCAAGATGTCAGCAACTTATTTTCAAATGGCTCAGCCAACAAAGTATATCAATATATCCAGAAAGAAAAGGCAAGAGTGGGAAAATATTAGCAATTAGTAAATCTAGATGAAGAGGATGAGGCATTTCATGGTACTATCCTTTCAGTTTTCTAGAGGTTAAAAACTTTTTCAAAATAAAAAGTTTGGGAAAAAGGAAAAAAGAAAGGGGGCTGAGAGAACTGGTTTAATTTCCTAATTGTATTTTTAGGCTATCATTAAGTAAATGAATAGTTAAGCTGTGAGAACCAAACATTTATTTGGGTTTCACGCTTTATATTTGAGAGTAAAACCAGCTGGTAATGAAACATAAACTCGCTTGCAAAAATGATCAAATCAGAAATGCAGTTTTATTGCTCATAAGAGGGACTTCTCTTACTTTACGGTTTATACTTTTCAGAGAGAATAAACTCCTTGGGACATAAACTAGATGTGTATCAAGCAGCATAAGTTTTTGCTGTGAGTGAATTTAAAAATACTGAACAAATCCTAATTTTTCGCTGTCACAAACCTGTCTCAATGATCTGCTCTGCTGGGTATCTGTCAAAGTGATTGTGCTGATTTGCCCCTTTCTCTGGGTGGAAAACCCCGCCCTGGATCTTTGCTTGGTTGTGAGGAAACCCATCTGATAGAGGGGGAGACAGAGGTGCATTGGTGTGACCGGACAGCTAGGAGATAAGACTCTGCATTTATTGCCCGTTTATGTAACTACATGTGTCACTGAGGACAAAGGTCCTTAAAACAAAGGCGAGAGGCAGAGGAGAAACACTTCCCCACAGTAAGATCGATGGACTTGCCACCACTTCCCTCTTCGGACATTTTTTTCCCCTGCGTGGTTGAATGTCCTTCTGGTTTTACAATCATTTGGAGAACTTAACCATCTCTCTGGGTCTCTGGGCACAACTCGATGCTGAAGACACACTTCCCTCCAGCGAAAAGAAAATGAAGATTTTTCGGGAGCACTCCTAGCCTGGACTCACCGGGACAGCTGGACTCCCACTCCTGACAGCCCTGTCGGGGAGGAGGCAGCCCGGCCAGCACCATGGAGGTGGAGGGCGAGAGCGAGGCCTTGCAGCAGTTTTTCGAAGGTAAGAGGCCAGTTGCCAACACGGAGTTCCTGCCCCTGAGAAAGGGCACCGCTCACTGCCAGGGAGGCACCTTCTGCGACTCACTCACACTTGGCCTTGGAAGAAATGCTGTCGTCTTGACGGCCCTAACATTGAAGTGGAGGTTTATTTGCTGTGTTTGCTGTAAAAATCAATGGTATAGGTAGTGATTTAAAAGCAAAAGCAGGGTTTCCTTCTCATAGCCTAGTTTTAAAAAAATCAAGGATCAGCTCATCTGTTACTAGTATTTGTGTCCTGTGCTAGACCTTATTCCTTCTGATTCCTTTAAACATTAAACAGCCTGAAAGAGCAGAGGGAGCCCTCTCCCCTCATTCCCATCTTTATTTTTCACAGCAATTTAAAAAGGTGTAACCGGATAATGATTTGCTTTTGAATTAAATATCTTTTTCTCCGAGGGAGAGGTGCACTGTAGGACATGGCTAGGCAGATTTCATTCCTCCCCAAACCCTAAAAACAGCAGCAGCGTCTCACCTTTAGTTGGGGTGATATTCTGACGGCGGGTCTGTTGAAAATGTCAGTAAGGACTGACTCCACGTCAGAGCGGCTTTAGTTTCTTACCAGTTAGCCACGCGCAGACTTCTGTGAAGGGAACGTGGCCACAGCTTTTACACATTCCAGGGCGATTCCCAGGCGGGAGTGTGAGAAGAATGGAGGGCCGACCTGCTCATTCACAGAAGCCCGAGGGCAATTAGCAGCATATTGAGGAAGTGCTTTTGGAGTTTCTTGGGATTAGTAAAGTGTCTGACAAGTGCTAGATGTTTACAGGTCGAATGGAACTGACCCAAGGCCGGACAGTGATGAACACTGAAGAGCAGTCAGACCAAAGAAATAGTGAGATTCTAGGCCCCTAACAGGAGTCAACACAATACCGTAGTTTCTTGGTAGTGGCCTGGATTTTGCCAGAGTGGTGAGAAGAAATGTAAGACCAAGAGATTATTGAGTTATCTCAGCCTGTGATCCAACCCATCCAGTGTTCTGTCTCTGACAGTGTCCAAGTCAGGGTGCCCACCTGGGTCATGCTTGGCACACAGTGGGCACCCTAATGTTGCTGGATTGTTATTGCCTGATTTTACATCCTATGTAACTTTCATTCCAGCAGTAGATAGCAAGCTCCAGGCTACAGTTACATCTGCTTTATTTTAGAGAAACCACAATTCATTTTACAAATGCAAAGAGTCTACTTGATTTCTTTCCTGATCTGGAGAAGACCTGAAAAGTTTATCTGGTCTACCTTCCTTTTTATGAAAGTGCTATTATACCCAGGATCTTATACTGTGCTTGTCTGTACTATTTTCAGAAGTTTCTGGGGATATAGTTTCCATGAGTTCCCTGTGTAGCTTATTACAATATCTGATTATTATAATAGTATCTTTCTTAACCCAAATCAAACTCTGTTGTTCCATGAAGCCTTTTTTTATGAGGGCAGGGGAGTCATTTTTCCCTGGAAAGAGAATAAAATGGTCAGTGTTTTCCTTGTATTATATTTGAGTGGATAGATGGAGAAAATGGTAGACTTTCGGCATAAAAATGGAGGCAATAGATGATGTGATCCCCATCACCTGAAAATTATACAAATAGTTGTCAATTTTTATTACCTACTATTCAGCAAATATTGATCACCTACTGTGTGCCAAGTCCAATAATCACCTCTTTGAAGCTTTTTCCTTAGATTGTAATGATTTTCTTTCTCAAGTATTTCTTAGAATGAGGACAGCAAAACTAGAATGATATTCTGATGAGAAGGGCCAGTTTGCATGTCGTGTTCCTGTAGATATGTCAGTTTCTAAATAATTGCAATCTTGTATGAAGAATTAAGATCTGACAATCAAGAAAAGTTTTGGCAATTTGTTACCCACTTGAAAGCTGTTTTGTTTTTTTTTTCATTTCCTCAGACTCTTTGTTCTAAGAAACTAAGCTCTAAATAATGTATTTTTCCTTATGAACACTTTTAAAAAATATATATTTTATTGATTTTTTTACAGAGAGGAAGGGAGAGGGATAGAGAATTAGAAACATCGATGAGAGAGAAACATCTATCAGCTGCCTCCTGCACACCTCCTACTGGGGATGTGCCCGCAACCAAGGTACATGCCCTTGACCGGAATCAAACCTTGGACCTTTCAGTCCACAGGCTGACGCTCTATCCACTGAACCAAACCGGTTAGGGCTTTTAAAACTATCTGAATTGCCCTGGCAGACACCAAGGTTGCAGGTTTGATCCCCGGTCAGAGCACATACAAGAATCAACCAATGAATGCATACATAAGTGAAACAAAAAGTTGATGTCTCTCTCTCTCACCTTCCTCTCTCTCTAAAATCAATCAATCAATCAAATTTTTAAAAATATCTGCATTGACAATACCATCCTAAATTAATGGCCTTAATTGTCAAAGCCATTAAGATCTTAGTTTTTATTTTAAAGTTTTAAATATGACCTTACATTCTCAATTTGCTTTCTTATGGGTATTTCCTTTGGACTACTTTGGTATCAGAGGACTCATCTTTTATTCCCATGCTTTTTAGAATAGTTTAAAAACTGCCTTGAGAAGAGTCTTTTGTTATTCATTATATTTGATCTTGAAAGAGGAAATTTCCTGAATTGTTGAGAAGCTATTTAGCTCATTCTCTTTGTAATGTCCTGAAGTAGGTTTTCAAATGTTTCTTGACTGATCATGAAAGCAAAAAAGGAGATTCCTGCCCTGAGAGGAGTGTGAAGAACTACTAGAGAGGCTTCAGGGAGGAAAGCAGAATTGTTGAGTAGTAGAGAGATGCAGCTTGGAAAAGTGCCTATGTGGTGTCTGTGTATAGTAGACACTCAATAATATTTATAGAATAAGTCAGTGGTCGGCAAATTGAGGCTCAGCAAACTGCGGCTCACGAGCCACATGCGGCTCTTTGGCCCCTTGAGTGTGGCTCTTCCACAAAATACCGACTTCTGCGCATGGGCCACGAAGTGCGCCCGCACGTGGTATTTTGTGGAAGAGCCACACTCAAGGGGCCAAAGAGCCACATGTGGCTTGTGAGCCGCAGTTTGCAGACCACGGGAATAAGTGAATGAAAGAATTGTGCAAAGGACTATTCTATGCAACTAATAGCTATTAAACTTAAACTCTAGATGCAGAGAACCAGGCAAGTCAAATATAGGAAGAGGAAAACTTGTGCAGTAGCAGAAAAGTCCAGTGAATAGAACAAAAAGAGGCTGTTGAGACCTAGTATTGCGAGTGGGAAGCCTCAGGTTCCATCATTATCAGAAATAAAATAGTAAATGCCTTAAGTGGGCCCTGTATGTTATTTCTGCAGGTGTGAAGCCAGCTCTGATTGGTTGATGTTCCTGAATCCCTGTGAGAGCGATCAGAAGCTCTGAACAGTGAAACAGTACCAGGATTGGCCATGGGCAAGATTGTCTTGTGGATAAAGGATATCTTTGGCCTCAGACCAGTCTCTCAATTCTTCACCTTCCCTTCACTTTGGGACCAGCACTTTCTTACCCTCTCAGACAACCAGCACCTTTATGGTCTCTTCCTTCTGTCTCAGTAAAACCTGAGCTTGCTCAGAAGGTACAAATAGCAAGTGGCCTCCCACCTTACATTTCTATAGAGTCTTGTATTCCAGGCGCTTTCATAGAATGCAAAGCTGTTTTGATTAAATGAGTCAAGAAAAGTTACCTTCTCTAAGGGTAGGTTTGGTTGATCTCTAATGGTAGATTTTTATTTTATTTTTTTGATTAAATAATAGTTTATCTAACATTTAGTGTGGCCCAAAATTGGCCACGATAAAGTCAGAAAACATTTTAGCCAGAAGACTTAAAAAGACAAACACAACAAACTGACAGTACCACCTGGGTAACTCTCAGCCCTGAGGTTTGATAATGTCAATTTTTATTCTATTGTTGCCCATTATTTTCATGTGTCATGCCGGACGTAATCGGATGGTGGCATTTTAGACGTCATGTTGCATCCGAGCATCTCCGAAATGATCTCGAGGCAGAAGCTCCTTGTTTATTAGTGAGGCTGCCTCTGCTTCTGTGTGGAGACAGCATGGACTTTCCCAGGAGACTGAGAACGAGAACATGCCAAGGACAAGCCTGCCAGATCATGCAAGCGGTTTAGGATTATCTGAACATTTCTCTCTGATGTGCGCAGGTGGTTAGAAACTACGTTGCCATGGCACAAAGCACCACAACAAAGGTGTGGGCTTGGTGCCACTGAGAAGCAATCCCTTTTCTTCTTTCATGCTGGGATCCCCAAGGAGAAGGCGATTTAATTAGAATTTAACATGTGCCCTAAGTAGGTCAGAGCTAAACCCCGTCCCCTGCAAACACCCTGCATTGGAGACCTGCCAGGATTATCACCATCTCTAGGGAATCTTGGAACCAAACCACCATAACAGACCCTCTGGAAGGAGGCTCCTGAGAGGAGGCTCCAACAACTTCTTTGGGGGTACTGATGTTGTCATCTTTTCAATTTCAGAGTGAGAATTAGGTTTCTGGAAGATTCCACAAGATCTTGGAAGCTACACTTTCAACATATAAGCAATTTTGGAAAATATAGATAACTTAAAACAAGAGGATTGTTTTCACTGTAATATGACCATCTATATATATAAAGAGCCAGGGGCCGTCACATCCGAAACAACCGAACGAACGACTGAACAGGCTGAGTGGGGCCACCAGGCCAGCAGGGGGGTTAGTGAGGGACAACCAAATGACTAAACACCAAGCTGCGTGGGTTGACCAGGCCGGCAGTGAAGACAGCATGTGTCATGCCGGATGTAATTGGGTGGTGGGGTACCAGGCTGGCAGAGGGGGGCCGTATGGGGTGACCACGCTGGTGGGGGGGGCAGTTGGGGGCGACCAGGCTGGCCGGGAGAGGGGCAGTTGGGGGCCACCAGGCCGGCAGGGGGAGCAGTTAGGAGCCAGCAGTCCCAGATTGTGAAAGGGATGTCTGACTGCCAGTTTAGGCCCCATCCCACAGGGGTCCCAGATTAGAAGGGGGGAAGGCCGGGCTGAGGGACCTTCCCCACCCCCCGCATGAATTTTGTGCACGGGGCCTCTAGTCTATATATATAAAAGCCTAATATGCAAAGTGTCCCCTCGGGAGTTTGACCGACTGGGAGTTTGATTGCTTGCTATGACATTCGCTGACCTCCAGGGGACAGTGCAGAATGAAGGAAGGCCCTGGCTGGCAGCCAGCAGCTGGGGAAGGGAGGCCCCAGCCAGCAGCCGGCAGCCGCTAGGGACCCTACCCATGCACAAATTTTGTGCACTGGGCCTCTAGTTTAGTGATAACAGGTGTTCACAGTTTAGTGTCAATTTTGTGTGTGTGTTTTAAAAACAAAAATGGGATTATACTATATTTTAATAATGATTTTTTTTATGGAATAGAGAGTGAATATCTCGTCATATAATTACTTATTCATCGATAACAATGGCAAAATCTGGCCTGCAGCATGATTTTGTAAACAAAGTTTTATTGGAATGCACTCATTCATTAACAGATTACCTATGGCTGCTTTGATGCTATGATGGCAGAGCTGAGTGGTAGCAACAGAGACCACTCAGAATCGAAAATATTTGTTATCTGGCTCTTTATGAAAAAATATTTGCTAACCCTTGTTCTAGAACCCAATTAATGATAATAATTGTTATTTATTGAGGATTTACAGTGTGCTGGGTATAGAATCATAGTCATCCTGTGTGTGAATCCTGGCTCTGCTTTTTACTACCTCTGGGATGATGGATAAGTAAACCTATGCGGGTCTTAGTTTTCTTATTTTTAAAATGGGGATAATTGTATTTTCTCATAAAGTGGTTGTAAAGTGCTATGCCTGGCACAGAAAGCTCAATAAGTGTTAGTTATTGTTATTCTCATTGTTTCTTTATTATCATTTCCTTTGTTTAGCATCAAAGCAGCCTTGTGAAGGATTTTTTTTTAAATTATATTTTATTGATTTTTTACAGAGAGCAATGGAGAGGGATAGAGAGTTAGAAACATCGATGAGAGAGAAAAATCAATCAGCTGCCTCCTGCACACTCCCCACTGGGGACGTGCCCACAACCAAGGTACATGCCCTTGACCGGAATCGAACCTGGGACCCTTGAGTCCGCAGGCCAATGCTCTATCCACTGAGCCAAACCGGTTAGGCCTTGTGAAGGATTTTTATATTCCTGAGGGAAACACAAGGCCAACAGAGGTTAAATAACTTACTTCAGGGTCATCCAGGTAGTAAGTGGCTGTGAGGTCATCATTTATTCCTTTCCTTTGCTTATTCCATCAACCAGTTGAAATGAGCCAGATGCTGCCCCAATGGGTAGAGATTCAGTGGTGACCAAGTAGAGTCCTTGCCCCAAAGCGGCTCCTCCTTTGGAAGGAGGAACCTAAAGGAAGAAGACAATAAAGAGATAAACAAATAAATACGTTGATTTTAGATAGTCATTAATTATGAAGAAAATAAAACCAAATACTGGTGGAGACTGATGAAGGGAGGAAGAGTGGGTTACTAAGGTAAGGCAATCGTGAAAGGCTTCTGAGAAGAAGACATTCAAACTGAGGCCTGAATAATGACTGGGAGCAAGGTACCCATCAGTCATCATCCATCATCCATTGGAAGAGCATTCTAGACAATGGGAACACCTGAGCTTGGAGAGGCCAGGGCAAGGATGGAGTAGGGTTAGGGGGCAATGGCAGGAGCAGGGGACAGTATTGAGTGAAAGTGGTGGGAGTGATGTCAGAGTTTGGATTTTTATTCCTAGTGTGACAGGAAACCAGTGGAGAGTTTTAAGCAATACAAGCAAGACTTGCAGATGAATGGAATATGGGAGTGAGGAAGGCTGAGGAATTAGAGATGATGCCTACTAGGTATTGGCATCAATATTGGTTCAATTTGATTTGGCTTCTGCCTTGACTTACTCTTATGAATTTTTTCCTAATTGCTTGATCACATTAAAAATCTTCATCCCATTGCCTAGCTAGTGTGGCTCAGTGGTTGAGCATTAACCCATGAACTGGGAGATCATGGTTTGATTCCGGTCAGGGCACATGCCTGGGTTGGGAGCTTGATCCTTAGTAGGGGGTGTGCAGGAGGCACCTGATTGATGATTCTCTCTCATCAATGATGTTTCTATCTCTCTTTCCTTCTCTCTTTCTCTCTCTGAAATCAGGAAGAAGAAAAAAAGAGGGAAAAAATGTAAAAAAAAACCCCAAAAAACCTTCAACCTCTCACCTTTCTGGCATTCTCTCTAGGCTTTGTCACCATCACCCATTGTTCACTCAGGGAAACATTGTTTACTCCCTTGTTTGATTCCATGGCATCTTCCCTTCTGGGTCCCATTCAGCATCTCTGTGTCCTCTCAGGCTCCTTCAGGAGTTCTCCTTCCTCCTCTGATACCTGAGAGTCCTATTTCAGAAACTCTTTTATTTGAGCACCTAAGCTTGTCCTGAATGGTTTCATTTATTCCCATGGATCAGCATATCCCAAACTCTATTGTCAAGTTCCAGACCCATATTTACAGCTGCTTAAAGTACTATGTATGTGTATGGGTGTCCCTCAGTTTCCCCAAATCAGCACATTCAAAGTGGAACTCATTATCCTTTGCCTCCTTGCCTTTATTCTCCACTTCCTCCTGTATTCTCTTCACTCTCCAACAAACCTCCCGAATTAGAAAGGAAGGTGTCACTCTTGACAACTCCTCTTATACTCATAGCTAATCATTGCTGCAGTCTGTTGCTTCAACCTCAGAAATGTCTTTCAGTTGTAACCTGCCCTTTATCTGAAAGGTCATCTCTTGCCAGCACCTCCTAAGTTCTCTCCTGTGCTAATCACCTTCCATTCACTTTTGGCTCAGAAGGATGCCATTGTTTAAACATTTCTGTTGACTCTCCATTGCCTGAGCTTAGCATGATGGTCCCAATGTAACATTCCAGGCATCCTTATCTCCGGGGACTGCCCCGTAATCACATCTGCTAGAGGCAGTTTGATGTAACTGGTTCACAGCATGTTCCAGGGCCAGAGTTCTAATCTTGACTCTACCCCTTAAAAGCTGTGATCTTGGGCAAGTTAATTAATCTCTCTGTACCTCAGTTCTTTATCTATAAAATTGGGTTAATATCAGTATCTATCTAACTGGGCTAAGGTGAAGGTTAAATTATTCAATATGCATAAGGTTCAGGACAATACCTCGATTACTATGTGCCTGTTATTATCATCGAGAGTTCTAATCTTGACTCTACCCCTTAAAAGCTGTGATCTTGGGCAAGTTAATTAATCTCTCTGTACCTCAGTTCTTTATCTATAAAATTGGGTTAATATCAGTATCTATCTAACTGGGCTAAGGTGAAGGTTAAATTATTCAATATGCATAAGGTTCAGGACAATACCTCGATTACTATGTGCCTGTTATCATCATAGATATTATTATTATCTATCCCCCAGGTACACTTTTCATGGTTCCTTGAAAATACCCTGCCCTTTCGTAACATTGGGTCTTTGACTGTGCCTTTTGCCCATGCACTTTCCTACTTCATCTAGCAAACTTCTGTGGGCAAAGTTAGAAGCAAAATTCTCCATGCTTCTATAACACTTCGTCCATACCTTTGATGTGCACCCTTCACATCGAAGTTCAATTTATGTGTTTACATATCTGTCTCCCACAGAAGACAATTAATTCCAGCTAGGTAAGTACCTGATTTTCATCATCTTTGCAGGCTTAGGGTCTTGAATGTAGAGTTACTAACTAACTAACTAACTAACTAACCAACTTGAATACATGTTAAATGAATAAGATTCCTGACCACAAAGCAGGGGCCTTATTGGCATTATATAAAGGTTTGTGCTCCTTCTCTTATAGATATTTTACTATCAGAATCAACTCGGGAGCAAGTCAGCTCCTCAGCAATGCTTTTTATGTAGATTACTTTTGGATCTGGGACCCATAGTCGTGATCTTCCCCCAGGAGTGGTACGTCTGTTTCTTTATCAGCAGGAAAGGAATAAAGAATGGAGGTGGTGTGGTGCGCAGTAAGACACATGGCAGAGATGCTAACTGAGGGCGGAGGAATTCAAAATCCAAGTCCATAACTGAGAGGTTCAGGCTGCAACTCAAACCGGGTTATGACCTGAGAATCAGCATCAAAGCTTGTGAGTCACCAGGAGATGTTAGGAGTCAAAGAGAGGAGTGGAAGCTCTAGTCCTGAGCAAACGTAAAGGTCCAGGCACCAGGACACCAGTCAAGGTTAGAGGAATGATCACGGAGATTGTCTGATCACAGCGTCTTTCTCAGCTGTATTTGATGGGACACCCACATCAGTTCTAGAAATCGGGCACTATTACAAGCCACACACCTTAACCCTGAGCTCCTGACTCCAGCCTGCACGGGTGGTGATGAGTGACATGGCGTTGGAGCAGAGGCTTTGTCAGAGCACTGCGTGGTGCAAGGCAAAAATCTCTAGAGCAGTGGTTCTCAACCTTCCTAATGCTGCGACCCTTTAATACAGTTCCTCATGTTGTGGTGACCCCCAACCATAAAATTATTTTCGTTGTTACTTCATAACTGTAATTTTGTTACTGTAAACAATATGTAATTATATGTGTTTTCTGATGGTCTTAGGCGGCCCAAAGGGGTCGCGACCCACAGGTTGAGAACCGCTGCTCTAGAGGGAATGGAGGCAGCTGGGTGGGTGTGCTCACAGGTGCAGTAGACAGTATTAACTCTCAACAGTAGTTAGAGCACAGCTTACCCTGGGTTCAAATCCCACCTCTCCTGAGGATTTAAGATACTGCTTTGGTAAATGACTTGCCCCTCTGAGACTGTTTCCTGTCTATCAAATGTAAACTTAATAGGAGAGGAATGTGAGTTAAATAAGATGATGTATACATGTTTAATGAATAAGATTCTTGACCACAAAGAATCTGCTAACATACAGTTATTGCCCAATGAAGTGGCATTGTCAGTGTTCTATAGTAAAGACAAATGTTTATTCTTTTAAAGGAACTCCCTGAAGCAACCATCAGTAAGAAAACCACTACCGTTTAATGAACACTTGACTTTTTGTAGGACATTGTATTAAGACCTTTAGCTGTATTAATTCTTAATTTGCACAACAAAATGAACAGGCAGATAATATTGTCACCATTTTAGAGGTGAAGAAAGAGAAATTCAGAGAAGGTTTGTACCTTGCCCGAGGTAGCACAGCTATTGTGCTTCAGAGCTTGGAGTTGGACAAAAGTCTCTCTTTCTCCAAAGGCCTGTGCTCCTAGACACTGTGCAGGGTCTTCTAAACAGGTTGCAAGGGAACATCTGTAGAGTAACTGTGGAACTTAGGGCTCCTGTTAAAATAACCAGGGCTGTGTGTGTGTGTGTGTGAGAGAGAGAGAGAGAGAGAGAGAGAGAGAATTTGCATGTAATTCCATTCTGTAGATGAAATTATTCTGGACTGCTAGCAGTTGGTACCATCTGGCATTTTTTGTCAAGGCCCAGCTCTAGCACCGTAAGATGAGGTGTTCGTGGTTTAACGACAATGGTTTATGTTCATGGAGCAAGCAGCTACAGAAACTCAAAAGATAAGGCTACTAATAAGAATGCAAAGATCTGCTTGGTGCATAACACAAATCCATAGCGGGAACTGAGGCAGCTGGGTTTACTTGGAAGTGTAGTAGAAAATAACTCTCAATCTTGTCCTTTTTGGTAACCAGACTCAGGACAAAAAGCCCAGCAATATTGTACCCTGATATTTGATTAGCAGTATAAGAAACAATTGCCATACACAGCAATGGAAACTAGTGTGTTTTAAGAAGAACCTCATATACTTTGATAGTTGGAAATACTGTCACTCCCATAGGATTAAACTGATCAACATCCTCAAATATCAGGAGCTGAGAAATATGCTTCCAAGGAATTGCTATGGTGTGTGTTTGATGGCCTCGGCCTTGGTTCAGGCAGACCTGGGTTTGAATCCTGGTTTCTCCGTTTCTTCATTTTTCAGCATTGGGTCAATTATAAAAGTTCCCGTTTTCTCCATCTGTAAAGTAGGGGTAATAATGCCTACCTCTTAGGTGTGTGAGGATTAATGGTAAAATGCAGAAATGATAGTTATTGATCTTTAGTATAACATTTGCAAGTATGAAGGAACCAAATTGCTTGCTTTATTCTGAAACAAGAACGAGTACAAGCTACATATACAGTGTGTCCCAAAATAATGTATACTGTACTCACTTTAACAGCTGACAACTCAATTGGTGTTTCTTTCTTTTCAGATTTAATCCGTTGGGATTAATAATGGCAGCCAACGTTGTATATATTTTGGGGGACATCATATATCTCAACACATTTCTTTCTCAAAGAAACACTATTGACTCCAGGGAGTTATTACAACTTCTACATGTTCACAGTCATTCCAGAGTCTTTATAATCATAAAATCCATTTATAGCCTTTAGTTGCCAAGCAACAAAGGACAAAGTACTGAGCATTTCCATTTATTGCAGGGGAAAAAAGATTCAGCTTTTCCATGTTAGTCCTGAAATCAAGAAAAGACAGGCAGGGAAACTTAATACCATGTTTCCAGGGTTAGTGGCATTCCTTGTTTGGGGGTAGAATCAAAGCTGAAAGGGTACCTTGTCATTATTGCTCTAGGCTATTCAGGAACAGGGCTTATATTCTGTGCTGCTCTCACTGTAAGGGAACTGGTCCTTTGATCTCTTAATGGTCTTTTGGGAAAGGCTGGGGTGATGCAACATACAGATGAGAAATATTACGTGAGGACCTTCATAACTACTGGCCTCAAACAGGTCATGCAACCATACACTGGCAGGGGTGGGGAACTGGCTGTGCGACACATAACTGAACTAAATTCTTCACTTCTTTGGAAGGTGTGTTGATGTAAGAATGTCCAAAACTGCCGAGAATTTTTATGAGTTTATTTGAGCCAAACTGATGACAGACTCTGGGGAGCCAGATCTCTAATGCTCCAGAGATGAACAGTTTTACAGCTTCTTTTGTGCATTTGGAATTAAGGAGGGAAGTTAAGGAAGATTACGTAGAGGTGGGAGAAAGCAAGTTGGGATTGGATTACAGGATAGTTAATGAGATTATTTGCCCTCCTGTGGGTGGTTATGACTTATTTCCAAGGTGCACAGAAACAATGGACAGGTGTTGTTTAAGGCAAAGATAAGCCTTTTAAGTTGTATGCCTGGGGCAGGACTACCCACCAGGACCTGCCCAGATCACCCTGTGAAGTTACTTTCCATAGAACCCCTTTTTTTCTCCACAAGTATCAAAGCTTTCAATTACTGCTGTGTTGTTCTTTGTTGTTGTTGTTGTTTTTGTCCGTGGATAATCAGTAAGGGCTGAAATTAAAAAAAGAATAGAAAGAATATATTATTATTTAAAATCCTGTAAAGTATTCTAATATAGCTTATAGTTTTAAAAGCTCTTAAAAACATGATGGAAAACTTTTTTTTTTTTTTTTTTTTTGCATAGCTCTTTCTCTATTCGTGCGTATTAAAACAGTGCAAAAGCAGATTATCTTTGCCCTGACTGGTTTGGCTCAGTGGATAGAGCATTGGCCTGTGGACTGAAGGGTCCTGGGTTCAATTCCGGTCAAGGGCATGTACCTTGGTTGTGGGCACATCCTCAGTAGGAGGTGTGCAGGAGGCAGCTGATCGATGTTTCTAACTCTCCCTCTCCCTTCCTCTCTGTAAAAAATCAATAAAATATATATATTTTTTAAAAAGCAGGTTATCTTTTTTTAAATGTTTAATCAGCTTTACTCAAGATAGCCAAAAACTGCCCTGGTTGGTTTGCTCTGTGGTTAGAGCGTTGGCCCTGGGACTGAAGGATTGCAAGTTCAATTCCCCATCAAAGCATGTACCTCGGTTGCAGATTTGATCCCTGGCCCTAATTGGGGCACATGTGGGAGGCAACCAGTCAATGTATCTCACTCACATTGATGTTTATCTCTCTCCCCGACACCTCCTCTCTAAAAAAACAATGGGAAAAAATATCCTCGGGTGAGAATTAAAAAAAAAGAAGCTAGCCCCAAACTAAAACACCCAAATTTTCATTAAGAAAAAAATGAATAAACAAATTATGCATATTCATACAATAAAATACTCAACTATAAAAAATAAACTACTGATTGGTAACATAACGCCATGGATGAATTTTAAAATTTTCATGTTTACAATTTTACAAAATAGTGTTCTGAAATATACTAAGGAGCATCTACTTATGATTCTATTATGCTCGATTCAAGAACAGGTAAAACCAAGCTATGATGACAGAAATCAGAACAGCAGTTCCAGAGGCAGATTTTTGGAAAAGGTGTGAGGCACCTTTCTGAGGTCAGAGAGTTTCTTGGTTGGAATTTGACTCGCCTGGTCCTCATATGCATTCTGCCTGTGCGGTGGGATTCTATAGATGCAAACAACAAAGACAATGATCCTTTTTCTCTCCCCTTGTTGGGTTAGGAAAGCTTTGAAACAAATCTACGAAGTCACATAACATATTTTAAATGCTGGAAGAGGCACAAAGGACACTGACAAATGTTCCTATATAATTAAAGGCTAATATTAATATGCAAATTGTCCCCTCGGGAGTTCGACCACTCTCTATGACGAACACTGACCACAAGGGGGTAGTGTGGAACGAAGGAAGGCCCCAGCTGGCAGCCAGAAGGCCCCCATCGGCCCTGATCGCCAGCCAGGCCTAGGGACCTTACAAGAATTTTGTGCACCAGGCCTCTAGTTTCTTATAAATTCTACATAGTAACAGCTAGTCAAAGGCTCTTCTGCTGAGAGTAAATGTCCTTTGGGACAATTTTGTGCGTGAATATAAAAGAATAAGATCTAGCTGTTAGCATGACTAGGCTGATTCCAACTGATCAGAAGAGAGGCACTTTAAAGTCTATAATTCACACATCTCAAGAAGTGTGCCTAAAGCATTTGAAGAACTACAATATTCTCCTCTCCTCTCCTCTCCTCTCCTCTCCTCTCCTCTCC
>NW_005353514.1:164850-170473 GCF_000412655.1 Myotis brandtii | reverse complement strand
CCAGCGGTTCTCAACCTGTGGGTCGCCAACCTGTGGGTTGTGACCCCTTTGGGGGTCGAACGACCCTTTCACAGGGGTCGCCTAAGACCATCGGAAAACACATATATAATTACATATTGTTTTTGTGATTAATCACTATGCTTTAATTATGTTCAATTTGTAACAATGAAATTGGGGGTCACCACAACTTGAGGAACTGTATTAAAGGGTCGCGGCATTAGGAAGGTTGAGAACCACTAGGGAAAAAGAAGAGAGGAGAAGAGCCCTGACTGGTTTGACTCAGTGGATAGAGTGTCAGCCTGTGGTCTGAAGGGTCCCAGGTTCGATTCTGGTCAAGGGCATGTACTCTAGGAGAGTCTTTCTAATTACCTTTTCCTGTCTGTGTGAGGTACCCTCCCCTGGGGCCCAGTGCTATCCTGTGCTTATCTCTGTCATGGGTCATATTGGATGGAAATAATCACTCTGATCCTCTTTTCTAATTAGATTGTGGACTCCTCAAGGACAGGAAGGTCTCGTACTCATTTTTTTAAAATATATTTTTTATTGATTTCAGAGAGGAAGGGAGAGGGAGAGAGAGATAGAAACATCAGTGATGAGAATCATTGATTGGCCGCCTCCTGCACGCCCTCTACTGGGGATGGAGCCTGCAACCCAGGCATGTGGGTTTCACTCCCCTGTCTACTCAGGAGGTATTGCTGAGGCAGGACGGGCACCCCTGAAAGATGCAGGGTGGGAGCTTCTTTGTTACATTTTTTCTGAAGTTGTGCCATGCAGGCTCTGCCCATGAGGGCCTTGATTTAATATCCAGCACTGTATATTCCAGATGAGCCCAACCCCCTGTAAAGCCTGTAGGTGGGTTCCCCCTCTTTAGCTATTTTTCCTTTGGAACAGTCTTCCTCTTTCTCCTCCTCCTTCTTTCTTCTTCCTCTTCCTACTCCTTTTTGGCCTTTGGCAAAATTAGACTTTCTAATAGACCAAACCAGAATAATACTTGTTCAAACTCTTGAACATAAATCAATAAGATCCCTTGATGTGTTACAATTAAATTTCTTTTTGTCAGCTTCTTTCCCAAATTTATCTTCTATGGTTAACATGCATTTGTGTTTTATTTCTCTTCTATGCTTTTAAAAATAATTTTATTGATATCAGAGAGGAAGGGAGAGGGAGAGAGAGATAGAAACATCAATGATGAGAGAGAATCATTGATTGGCTGCCTCCTGCATGCCCTACACTGGAGATTGAGCCCGCAACCTGACCAGGAATCGAACCTTGACCTCCTGGTTCCTAGGTTGATGCTCAACCACTGAGCCACTCTGGCCAGGTGAGTATACATTATTGAGGAGAAAATGGACGTAATGTGTTCAGAGAGAGGAGAGTCCTTGAGCCCAGGAAGGGTAGCTCTCATGTAATTGATTTAAGCCAGTTATCATAATCTCAATTTCCTCCACTCTCTTTCCCTTACATTTCGGCAGCTGTAACTCTTCTTTACAACCCCTTCCAACATCCTTTTATAACGCAAATTCCTATATTTTCTGAAGTACTTAATGATATTAATAATAATTTGATGCCTTTTACATTTTTATTAGAAATGTTATTGTTTTTATTAGTTTTTAAGTGGTTTGCCCAAACCTTTCTTTTATTACTTCACATGATTTTGCAGAAAGCAAGGTTGTTCAGTAACAGATATGTTATAGTAGAAAACACCTGAACCCCTACAATAACAACTGTGTTATTGAAACTTGAGCAGGCATTTACGCTTGCTACGACGATTTTCTCTTCTGAAAAATGGGGATAATAAAATGGGGTTCCTATCTGATAGAATAAAATTATTGTGAGAAGTAAATGGGAAAGTGACTATAAAAGTCTTAGCACAGTATCAGCATATAAAAAGTGCTCAACAAATTTACCAAATATTATTATTATTCTCCATTGACCATTTCTCACGTGGCTTGTCTGTGATTCTTTCACACTCTGTTGGCTCTCCTCCGACACCCTAGTATTTGTCTTCATTCCTCTGAAGGTATGTGGCCCATGTCACCAGGACTGGGCCTGTACATAGAGGAATAGGGACCTCAACATCCTAGCTCTGTACTCAGTGATTTTATTATTATAACCCTGCAGTAATTTATTTTCTTCCCAATACTCCCCTATCACCTATTCACTGGTAAGTTTCCCTATCTCATACTTACATAATTTAAAAAGTTGATGTAAAGCTGAATGCATAACTCACCGAATTTCATCTTGCCAGTCAGCCATCAATCTCGTCAGCCCAGATGAGACCTGACTCTTGCATATTATATTGCACCTTGCCCACCTCCAGGCCATCTGCATACTTGGCCAGTCTGCTTTCTCTGCACTTATCCAAACCACAAATAACATTATTGGGAAGGATGACAGCAGAGTCATTTTACATGAATTTTAGGATGTTCTCCACGTTAACATGTTGGGGTACAGTTGTTCACCCAGGAGTCAATTCTAATGTAATTTTCTCCACCTTTCTCCCTCTTAGCAACAAACACAGCCACCCTTAACTGCCTCTCCTCCCGCTAAATAGGACTGGAAGCCCCCTTGGCATATCACATCATGTCGGTGCCACCGATTTCCTTTCTGTGCTCCTCCCCCGCCCGGAGGGTAAGCCCGAGTGCTGCTCACTGTTGTATCCCCAGTGCCTCGCGCACACACCTCATTAGATATTTATTGAAGGTTGAATGAGTGAATTAACAATTTTGTTAAGTATGTAGCTGAAGTGAAGGTACACATTTCCATGGAGAGTGTCCTAATCTGCCAGTCAGGCAGCTGAACAGGACACGACGTCCACCCACAGGGCCAGTTCTTTGTGGGCGCATGCAGGCTCCCCGACTGTCTTCTGACGTTCGTAGAGGCCAGCGGTCAGGTTTGTAGCAATCCTTTCTAGAATTCTGCATCTGCGACAGTTATAGAAAACCCACGTGGGTGTTGCCATTCTGTTACACAACGTGCTTGAACTCTTTATTTACTCAAGTGAAATAAAGGTTAATTTTCATTTTATCTTTTGATTATCGGGCACATGAATTTCAAGTGATTCATTTCACCTTAAAGTCCAGAGACAGTCTTTTAATTTAGTCGCTGTTTCCAACAATGAATCATGTCAACTCTGCTTGAAAGAACTGATTAGGTTCTTCCTGGGTCAATGTAGGACAGCCTGACTTGTGCAAGGAGGACTGGGAGCCTCCCAGGATTCCAGGTCATCAGGTGGAGCTCCTTAAGGACAGTGCCCTGCTGCTCCCTCTGTCTCCAAGAGCATGGAAGCCAGATCGACATGACATGAGCCTGAGCAAGTGAACGCCTCCAGCTCCTTCCCAGGCTCCTCACCCACGTCGCTCATATTTCCTATCTCAAGGCACCAGCAGGACCCAGCCACCACAACAGGGATGAGGAATAGCTTAGATGTCTTCTCATCCATCGCAAAGTCCAGTGGGGGCTCTCCTCTCAAATACTACTCGCCCCCAGTCGTGCGCTGGTAAATGTTTAACAACCAGCTCTTAGGGGGAATAATCCCCCAACTTGAAGTGTTTGCCAGCTCCCATGCTGTAAATGCTCCTAGTGTGGCTAGTGTCAAGCTGCGAACAAGAAGACACTAACCGTGGAGTTGGGAAGAGACGTGCACAAGCTTGCACACGCTGACTCCAGCACGCCACTGCACATCCTTCCACGCTCCTGACCCCACCTCCCTGCACCAGATCAGGTTCTTGGCTTTCCAGGCCTCAGGATCTGCTCCTGCTAATGGTCCAGCCTCATAGACCCTTGTTCCTGGAAGCTTTTCCTGGCACCCTTTTGCTCCTGCTGAGTCATTTAGGTATCCCATAATGTCCTGTGTACAACTCGGTTCTCACATAGAATTGCCATGGTATGTTTTTATATGTTTTCTCACTGAGCTCTGAATTTCTTGAGCACAGCAACTGATGGTAATGACAAAATGTAGTATTTGTTGAGCTGGGAAGTATGCACCTTATAGCACCTTATAGGCATCCTCTCATTTAATCCTTCCATGCTGTGAGATAGATGCTCTTATTATCTTCATTTTATAGATAAGGAAACAGAGACGCAGAGAAGCTAGGTAAGTTACCCCAGGGTGAAGCCAGTTTTGACCCCAGGGCTGATTGCAGAACCAGGACCTTACCTACTAAGGCTCCTTTGTCTTTGTATCTGTAGCACTGTACCTGGTCCATAGCAGGTGCCCTTTGATTGTGTGTTGGTGATTTAATGAGGGAAGGCTAATGTTGGCAGTGTTCTTGACTAGTCTCTTTGCTCTAGTCTTGCCCAGTTTCACTCCTAACAGCAGCAGAAAGACCTTTCAAAAATATAAACCTGGCCTGGCCAGACCACTCGGTGGGTTAGAGTGTCTTCCTATATGCCAAGGTTGTGGATTTGATCCTGGTCAGGGCACATACAAGAATCAACCAGTAAGTGCATAAATAAGTACAACAATAAATCTCTCTCTTTCTCCAAATAAATCAATAAAATATATGATAGTGTCACTTCTTTGATGAAGAATTTCCAATATCTTAGTAAATTTTAAGATAAATTCCTTACCTTGATGCCTATGAATCTTCATGATCTATTATCTGCCAGTTTCTCTAGCTACATGTCCCACCATTCGCATTTATTCATTTAAATATTATTACTCACCCAACAAATTCAATATTTATTGAATAATCACCATGTTATAAGCCTTTTTCTAGGTGTTTAGGGTCTGTACAAAATGAGGCAATGTCTACCCTAGAGAGGCTTAGAGTTCAGTAGAGAGACAGACACACACCCCGTAACTGCTGCGGTGGTTGAACTAAAAGTACATGCAGCGGGCAGGGGGTCCGTGCGGGGGCTGCTCTCAGTCTGCCTCCCCTTCAGCTCTGGCCCCACCACGGGCACATTTCCACAGGAATCCTGCTGCTGACAGTTAAATTCATTTAAACAATTTCCTTTCTGTTCCTAGAATGCCCCCCCTCTACTTATCCTTAAAAATTCCTCTCAAATGTCACCTGCAAGAAATCCTTGACTCACCCCAGCCATCCTAATTGGTACCCATGTCTACATCCACCCTAACACTGAACACCCTGCACTGTGAGCTGATTTTCTCGTCCCTCTCTCTGGACTGTGAGCTCATCCCTGATTTAATTCTGGACACACAGTGGATGCTAAGTAAATGTTGAATAAATGAGTAAAACAATTAATTAAAGATTGGAAATGTCTCTGGGGAAATGTCATCTTTGGTGTCATCTAACTCTGAACTGGCTATGGCTCTAAACACCAACATTAGCTTTTCTCTCCCCCATCTCCTCTTTCCCCACCCATCCTCCTCCTCCTTTGGAGTACCCATTAACACGTCTGCTCCCATTTTTCATGAACCCTGGCGTAGCAGAGGGAAACTATCTTTATGTTTAAATCCAAAGGGCAACCATTACGGTGATCCTCGTGGTTGCCTAATTTTGTCAACGTGTCTGTTGTCTGAGTCCTCTGGGCAGCATTGTTGTGGGACGAAGGGTGTCAGAGTAGATATAGAAGGAACAGGAGCATTTGGGTTGGGGACAGTGATGTGGGAAGGGACCCCGTCAGATGAAAACAAGAAGGGTCTTCACATAGGACC
>NW_005353514.1:120539-158484 GCF_000412655.1 Myotis brandtii | reverse complement strand
GTGGGGAGGGCCCCCCTGAGAAGGCACTTGGGCATTCTGTATTGACCTCTCTTGCTCTTTTTGCCAAGAGGGTCCCTCTTCTTACAATCCAATTGCCCACAGCTGTTGCCTGAGCTCTCTGTTCATGCTGAGGTTGAAGCCTCGTGGTGACTGGTGCCGTGGATCTGTCTCTCGCCCAATGGCATGAGCTGGGCCCTCCCTGGAGAAGAAACCTGGGTTCCCCAAGATATGTGCAACGCCGGGGCCCTGCCAGCAGGCGAGGGGATCCCAAGGCAATTGCTGGGCGTGGAGGCCACAGGGGCATAGGCTACCAAGGAGACAGAACTGTACCTCACATCACCCTGCTTGGCCCCGGAGGATGGCTGGTTAGTCAAAGACGGGTAAGATTCCTCTGGGAGGAACAACCTAAGACAGGCACAGTCGCAAAGGGGCCAGCAGACGAGAACTTGGGGGTCTACAGAGGTGGGACACAGATCCTCACCCCCCCAACCATGCAGGGGCTTGAACACTTGCCCCTTCTGAGGGAGGTCTCCTGCCCCCATGGCTGCTTCTTGCTTCCCATGCCCAGCCCAGATCGGGACCCAGGTAACAAAAAGAGACTTGGCCCAGCTGAGATCGGTACCCAGAAAACAGAGACTTGGCTGACAACAGCTACCCTATATCTACATCCAGCCTAACACCAGGAATGCTCAGGGCCTTCTCAAGGATGCAAAAATAATCCTTTCCATTAATATTTTCAGTGTAAACTAAGATTGTTTTTAAAGTATTAAATTTGACAGTAAAATAGCAGTCAGGTTTTCAGATTAAAATTGGCTCAAGAAGTATTAACCAAAATTTTCATTTCATGGTAAATTTGCTTAACATGCAATGATCCTAAAGCAGTCATATTTTTGTGCAAAAAAATTAAAAAAATTTAGAGTTACCTAGACTGCATTGTAACTTTTCCAAAAAATCCTCCTAATAATTAAATCAAAAAAAGGGGGGATAGTGGAAAAATACCATGTAAGGAAAAATATCCTGTAACTAAATTACATCCAGAAAATTTTTTCATTTATGCTAATAGATGCTCTTATTATCTTCGTTTTATAGATAAGGAAACAGAGACGCAGAGAAGCTAGGTAATTTACCCCAGGGTGAAGCCAGTTTTGACCCCAGGGCTGATTGCAGAACCAGGACCTTACCTACTAAGGCTCCTTTGTCTTTGTATCTGTAGCACTGTACCTGGTCCATAGCAGGTGCCCTTTGATTGTGTGTTGGTGATTTAATGAGGGAAGGCTAATGTTGGCAGTGTTCTTGACTAGTCTCTTTGCTCTAGTCTTGCCCAGTTTCACTCCTAACAGCAGCAGAAAGACCTTTCAAAAATATAAACCTGGCCTGGCCAGACCACTCGGTGGGTTAGAGTGTCTTCCTATATGCCAAGGTTGTGGATTTGATCCTGGTCAGGGCACATACAAGAATCAACCAGTAAGTGCATAAATAAGTACAACAATAAATCTCTCTCTTTCTCCAAATAAATCAATAAAATATATGATAGTGTCACTTCTTTGATGAAGAATTTCCAATATCTTAGTAAATTTTAAGATAAATTCCTTACCTTGATGCCTATGAATCTTCATGATCTATTATCTGCCAGTTTCTCTAGCTACATGTCCCACCATTCGCATTTATTCATTTAAATATTATTACTCACCCAACAAATTCAATATTTATTGAATAATCACCATGTTATAAGCCTTTTTCTAGGTGTTTAGGGTCTGTACAAAATGAGGCAATGTCTACCCTAGAGAGGTTTAGAGTTCAGTAGAGAGACAGACACACACCCCGTAACTGCTGCGGTGGTTGAACTAAAAGTACATGCAGCGGGCAGGGGGTCCGTGCGGGGGCTGCTCTCAGTCTGCCTCCCCTTCAGCTCTGGCCCCACCACGGGCACATTTCCACAGGAATCCTGCTGCTGACAGTTAAATTCATTTAAACAATTTCCTTTCTGTTCCTAGAATGCCCCCCCTCTACTTATCCTTAAAAATTCCTCTCAAATGTCACCTGCAAGAAATCCTTGACTCACCCCAGCCATCCTAATTGGTACCCATGTCTACATCCACCCTAACACTGAACACCCTGCACTGTGAGCTGATTTTCTCGTCCCTCTCTCTGGACTGTGAGCTCATCCCTGATTTAATTCTGGACACACAGTGGATGCTAAGTAAATGTTGAATAAATGAGTAAAACAATTAATTAAAGATTGGAAATGTCTCTGGGGAAATGTTATCTTTGGTGTCATCTAACTCTGAACTGGCTATGGCTCTAAACACCAACATTAGCTTTTCTCTCCCCCATCTCCTCTTTCCCCACCCATCCTCCTCCTCCTTTGGAGTACCCATTAACACGTCTGCTCCCATTTTTCATGAACCCTGGCGTAGCAGAGGGAAACTATCTTTATGTTTAAATCCAAAGGGCAACCATTACGGTGATCCTCGTGGTTGCCTAATTTTGTCAACGTGTCTGTTGTCTGAGTCCTCTGGGCAGCATTGTTGTGGGACGAAGGGTGTCAGAGTAGATATAGAAGGAACAGGAGCATTTGGGTTGGGGACAGTGATGTGGGAAGGGACCCCGTCAGATGAAAACAAGAAGGGTCTTCACATAGGACCAGAGTGTGTGGATGGGCAGGCGGGTGTGGGGGAGGCAGGGAGTAAGGAAAGGCTGTGCAGTTTCCCCAAAGGCATATGTAGGTCTGTTAGTCGGTCCTCTGAATGCAGCGTGGATTTGTCTGTGGCACTCACTCCCTGGTGGATTGACTCTCATAACCATGTGCTTTTTTCTTGTCTGTCCAAGGCCTAGGGCAGCAGGCGGGTCACCCTCCTGCCACTGTCACTGTGTCTGGAAGAGGAGGCAGAGAGCTGGGGTGCAGAAGGGCTTTGCTTTCCGAGAGCAATAAAGAGTCCGTTCTCCGGCACTCCCAGGAGGCCTGGCAGCCTCTCCTTTTGTGAGCGGGACTGTGACAGCCCCCGCCCGCCCCCCCCCCGCCACCCCAGGTACAAACATAATGTAGAAAAGGGAACAATCGAGGTTGGAAACAGAGCCTCCTGGCGGGGTGGGATGCCCAATGACCCCCTCTTTGCAGGTTTGGGTGTCATAAGCCAGTGTTTAAGACATTTAGAGCAAAGTGATTATTTTTAAAAGCATGGGATTTATTTTAAGAGCCATTAGAGAGTGGCCCGGTGTGTGTGGAAGCCTCCTGGAAACAATTTCACCTGACACTATGGATTTATCTTGTTGAGTAATTTCCTTTGGGTCTGGAAAGCACAGATGTGCTGTTGGAGTCCCAGTAAACGCTGGCTACCGCAGGGATCATCTTTCCTCCTTCATTAAGGGGTTTGGACAAGCCACACAGGGCAGGTCCTGGGAGCTGTGGACCATCTCCTATTTCTACCCCGGGGGTGACGGTGGGGGAAGGTGGTGATATAAAGCAAGTAGCACGTCACTCATCTATGGGCCACCTCCTATTTGTTCCTGGGAAATTGTGTGTGTGTGTGTGTGTGTGTGTGTGTGTGTGTGTGTGTGTGTGTTGGGGAAGGGCGCTGTATAAAGCAGATGGGACACCAGCAGGGATTTCAGTGGGAAACTAAACAGATCCTTCCCTCCATCTGCTTCTCTTAGCAATCGGCTTGACCAAAGCCCAGTGAAGTGCTAGAAGCAGTTGCTTCTCTGCCGTTGGTTGGCACTGTTGGGGGAGAGGTGGTGGTGATGGAGTCTGTGGTAAGGGTGGGCTCAGGAATGAAGGCCGGCCTGGTTGGCTGCCCTGGGTGTCATTTACTAGCTGTGCGACCCTGGAAGTTACCTTCTCTGTAAACTGGGGATTTCTGATGCCCACCTCCTAGGGCTGCTGTGAGGATTAACGAGGAAATACAGGTGAAGTGCTTATCCGTTCGCTTGGCTCAGGGTAAGAACTCATTACTGAATGTCCCTGGAAACAGCGATTGTGTCCGATTTCATCTCCCTTCTTCTGTTCTTGTCCCCTTATAGTCCTTCCCACAAAGCCACCAGAGTAACACTTTAACAATGTAAAGCACATCGTGTCACTTTCCACAGGCTTTCCGTTGCTCTGAGCCTCTCCTCCCCACCTCCCTACGCTCATGTGCTCTGGCCAAGCTGGAATGATTTGCTTCTCAAACATGCTGAGCACGGTCCAGCCCCAGGCTCTTGCCCTTGCCATTCCCCGTAGTTACATGGCTGACTGCTCTCTGAGCAAGGCCTCCACATCAAAAAGAGCTCTGCCCCCACTCTCTCATACCACTCCATTTTATTTTCATCCCTCTCCAATAAATCCTGTTTATTTATTGTTTTTTATAGCCATGAATATCCTCCCCAGACCACACTGTTGCCATCTTTTCCTCCCTTAGAATTGAAGCCCCCTAAGGGAGCTTGTCTCTCTCTCACCACCACCCTCCCCGCCACCCCGCCACTGCTGTGTCCTCAGAATCTTGTCCAGTGGCACATGGTAGATGCCTAATAAATGTTGGTTGAAGCAATGAAAGAATGAATGAGTCTTGTCCTGCCCATCTCCATCCTATCCTTTCTTCAAAGTCTAGCCTAAGACTAAACTCCACTATGAGGTCATTTTTGACCATCCCAACTTTTAGGAATATCTTCTATTTCCCTCTTAGTTCATTCCACTGAATGGAGTTGATTATCTCTCTTCTCTTTTCCTTCCCTCCTCTTTTTTCCCCTTCCTTCCTTCCTTCTACTTGTCTCTGGTACCCATAAAAATTTCCCATTTGGAAGGTGTTCAGGATTTTAAACATTTTATTTTAATGAGTGTGGATGAGATAGCAAGCCAAAAGCTAAACATAAAAGGGCCTTCCTGTAACTAGTGCAGTGATCTGAATGCCCTGGGAACACAAGGCACTGGATTATGGGAGGGATTTTGGTGTGGGGGATAGAGAATTGAAGTATTACATATTTAAACTGCACCCAGAAGTCCCCCCATAATGTTAATAATTGGTGAATTTGAGTGAAGGGTATAAGTCCTCTTGTGACTTCTCTTTAAGTTAAAAATTAATTTAAAATAAAATGTTAAAAAATCCTTTCCCCCTTTAAAAATTGTATGAGGTGAAATTTATCAGTCTCTTTCTTTATAGTTGTGGTTTTCATGCCATGCTTGGAAAAGCCTTCTTTATCTCAAGGTCATAAGAATATTCACTCATGTTTTCTTTCTATGGTTTCCTTTATTCATGTTGAAGTATTTGATCTACCTGGTATTTTGGTGTTGAAGCAGGAAAATGTTTCAGTTTTTTTTCTTTCTTTTCTCTCTCAAATGTCTAACCAATTTTTTGCACAACTTTTATTGAATAATCAGTCTTTTCTCACTGGTATGAAAGAATATGTTTATCATGTGTTGAAAGTCCTTATATATTTCATTTATGTGTAATGTTTCTTGAAATGCCCTGGACTTGTTTGTGTTCCTTTGATGTGTCCATTTGTGTGTTTCTTGGTACTCGTTTATCCCCACCCCCTTCCACAATTTTTCTGGCGAATTTTGGGTATTTATTTTTTCAGAAAAATTTCAGAACACTTTAACTTGGAGATTATTTGATTTCAGGTAACATAATAACCAATTCAAAAGAGTACGTTGGGTATATAAAGAGTTTGTCATGTAATTAAAGCAAAAGTGGAACAACCAGGCTCAGTAAGGGTTAAAAATCAAGAAGGACCTAGGTACACATGGCAGAAATATTTAGACTACCCTCTAGTCCTCTGCCTTAGCTATGACTTCATCCCAACCATCAGCTTTAAAGTCTATCAGTTTGAATTCTTGGGAGAAATCATTGAATTGGCCACTGGCCAACCAACGGATTGGTTCTCCCTGATTCAGGCACCTGTAGAAGTTACATGATACAAACATAAGGGGAAAGTTCTCAGAAAATGAACATACAGGTTTGGTAGTTGTCCTGAATAATAAACAGTAGAAGTTTTGCAATATTGAGTCTTTTAGTCAAAGAACAAGATAAGTCTTTCCACTTGTTCAAATTTCTTATGACCCTTCATAGAGTTTCCTTACACTTTTAAAAAAAGTCCCCAAATATACGTTTAGATAATTTATGCTTTTTATTATTTTGAATGTAATTTTCTTTTTTTCATGCTATTTATTGAAGAGGTTGACTGGGATTTTTTATGTATAACAAAGTAGTTAGTTTTTATATTTAATTTCAACCAATGACTCTTAAATTTCCTGATTATTTCTAATTGTCAGTTGTTTCTCTTGAGTTTGCTTGGTATGGAGTCATGTTATCTGCAAATTAAGATTGTTTTGTCTTCTCTATAGTATATTCCTATACTTTATATTCTTTTACAATTTTAACATTTTTATTATAAACAGAGTAAACTGATGAGCTTATTTTCATTTATTTAAATCGAGAAAAAGGACAGAAATAATGTGTTACATTTTGGGAATTCTAACAAAGTGTGAAGCAAGATATGGAACTTCTTGTTGGTCTCAACTGGAAAAATTTGTCCAACCATCCATTCATATATATAGTAATATACAAATGAGGTCAGGACTCCATAATGGTCATAACCAGCTCAGGAGGAGGGGCCAGGTGTGGCCCTGAGCCTTAGAGAACAACACGCAGGTGCAGCCTGGAGCCTGAGAGATCAATATAGAGGGGCACCTGCTCCGAGCCTCCACGGCGCAGTGAGGGGCAGGCCCCCAGCAGACACACACACATACACACACACACACACACACGCCAGTCTGTGGCTTAGGCCCGCTCTCCCTGGGGAGCGGGCCTAAGCTGTCAGTAGGACATCCCCTGAGGGCTCCTGGACTGTGAGAGGGGGCAGGCTGGGCTGAGGGACCCCCACCCCCCAGTGCACGAATTTCATGCACCAGGCCTCAAGTCTATCCAATAAAAAAGTTTACACTATAGAATCTTGCAGCTACAGTAAGAAAGACACAGTCCCTAACCTTAAAAACTTTAGATAAATAAACAAACACAAAAGCAAATGATTATAATAGTATATGAGGCAAAGCACATAGTGTTAAGGAAACACATAAATGAGGGCACCGAACCAGCCTTGGGCAGTCAGGGAAGGCTGCTGGAAAAAGGTGACATCTAAAGAGATTTCTGAAGAAAATATTTGAATGGAAAATAAATGCATTATGCCATTTAGTTGCTTTGAAATTCTTGGGTGCAAGCATATCAATGTTTTTAACTGTTAGCCATGATGAAATCTTCATGAATCTCAACATTTTCAATTTGTCTTTGCAGCTCAGGGGGCCAATGACACCCTGGGAAACCTGGCCCTGGATACAAGTCTGCTGGAGGAGTTCTTGGGCAATGATTTCGATTTGGGGGCCTTGTAAGTAAAGAGCACACTGCTCTCCATCTGATGTTTTAAAATTTATGAAGTAGCTAAATGGTCTGGGAAGTGTTCCCTCCACTTTATTTTCTAGAAGAGCTTGGGTAGAGTTGGTATTATTTCTTCTATAAATCTTTGGCAGATTTCACCAGTGAAGCCAGGTAGGCCTGGAGTTTTCTTTAGAGGAAAACTTCCAGTTTAATTTCTTTAGTTGATTTGGGGCTTTTCGGGTTATCTACCGTAGTTATCAGCTGAGGCAGCTTATGTCTTCCAATGAATTTGTCCATTTTATCTAAGTTGTCAAATTCACTGGCCTAAAGTTGTTCATTGTATTTCTTTGTTATACTTTTAATGTCTGTAAAATCTATAGTGATGATCCTTTTGATAGTAGTAATTGGTATCTTTTTTCCTTCATTAATCTGGCAAGAGTTTTAACTATTTGAAGAAACAGCTTTTGATTAAATTTATATTCTTGTTTGTTTTTCATTGATTTTTGTTCTTATTTTTTGATATTAATATAGTCACTCCAGCTTTCTTTTTTATTTTTAATTTATATGCAGAAAAAGTCAATTATTTTCCTTGTGTATCGTTTTGTGAGTTTTGACAAATGGATAGTCGTGTAATTACTACCATGATTAACACACACAGTATCCTCACATGAAACATTCTCTTATGCTTCCCCTTTGTGTTAAAACCTCCCACCCACCCTGAGCCCTTAGTGACCACTGATCTGTTCTCTGTCTCTATAGTTCTGGGTTTTTTTCCAAATATTTTTAATTGATTTTTGGAGAGGAAGAGAGAGAGAGAGAGAGAGAGAGAAAGAAGAAGAAGAAGAAGAAGAAGAAGGAGAAGGAGAAGAAGGAGAAGAAGAAGAAGGAGAAGGAGAAGGAGAAGAAGGAGAAGAAGAAGAAGGAGAAGGAGAAGGAGAAGAAGGAGAAGAAGAAGAAGGAGAAGGAGAAGGAGAAGAAGGAGAAGAAGAAGAAGGAGAAGGAGAAGGAGAAGAAGGAGAAGAAGAAGAAGGAGAAGGAGAAGGAGAAGAAGGAGAAGAAGAAGAAGGAGAAGGAGAAGGAGAAGAAGGAGAAGAAGAAGAAGGAGAAGGAGAAGGAGAAGAAGGAGAAGAAGAAGAAGGAGAAGGAGAAGGAGAAGAAGGAGAAGAAGAAGAAGAAGAAGAAGAAAGAGAAACATCAATCATCTGCCTCCTGCACGATCCAGGGATCCAGGGGTTGAGCCTGCAACCCGGGCATGTGCCCTAACCAGGAACTAAATCGGCAGTTTTTCTCAGCAGCCAACTGAGCCTCACCAGCCAGTTTTGCTTTTTCTGAATTGTCACATAAATGAAACCATATTGTATTTAACATTTTTGAGTGTGGTTTCTTTCACTAAGATAAAGTCTTTGATCAATAATTCATTTCTTTTTGTTGCTGAGAAAGACTGTTGCATGGTTATAAGGCAGATTGTTTATCTAGTCACCCATTCCAAAACATTTGCATTATTTTCAGTTTTTGGCAATTAAGAAGAGTTTCTATACATATTTATGGACAGGTGTTTGTGTGATTAAGAGTTTTAATTTCTCTAGGTTAATACTTAAGATAAAGAGCGCTGAATCATATTGTAAGTGTACACTTAACTTTATAAAAATTGCCAATTTTTCTAGAGTGGCCATTCACTTTGTATTACTACTAGCAATGTATAAAACACCCAATTGCTTCTCTTTATCACTGGTTCTTGGTATTATCAGTTAAATCAAATTTTTATTATGGCCATTCTAATATGTTTATAGTGGTATCTCATCATGTTTTATTTTGTATTTTCCTAAGGACTAATGATGTTGAGTATCATTTCATGTGCATGTTTGCTACTCATACATTTTCTTTGGTGAAGTATCTCTTTAAATTTTTTGCCCATTTAAAAAAAATGGGCCCCAACCGGCATGGCTCAGTGGTTGAGCGTCGACCTATGAACCAGGAGGTCATGGTTCAATTCTCGGTCAGGGCACATGCCCAGGTTGTGGGCTCGATCCCCAGTGTGGGGCATGTAGGAGGCAGCTGATCAGTGATTCTCTCTGATCATTGATGTTTCTCTCTCCCTCTCCCTTCCTCTCTGAAATCAATAAAAATATTTTTTAAAAATGGGGTTTTTATATTTGAGTTGAGAGAACTCTTTAAATGTTATGGATATAAGAGCTTTGTTGGCTATGTGATTTGTGAATATTTTCTTCTAGGTCAGTGATGGCGAACCTATGACATGTGTGTCAGAGGTGACACGCGAACTCATTTTTTTGGTTGACTTTTCTTTGTTAAATGGCATTTAAATATATAAAATAAATATCAAAAATATACATCTTTGTTTTACTATGGTTGCAAATATCAAAATATTTCTATATGTGACACGGCACCAGAGTTAAGTTAGGGTTTTTCAAAATGCTGATACACCGAGCTCAAAAGGTTCGCCATCACTGTTCTAGGTCATAGCTTATGTTTTTATTCTCTTCATAGTGTTTTTCCCAGAGCAAAAGTTTTAAATTTTGGTGATATCCAAGTTTTAAATTTTCGTGATGTCCAATTTATCATATTTTCTTATATGGTTTGTACTTTATATCTAAGAAATATAGATATTGCCTAATTTAAGTTCTCAAAAATTTTCTACTGTTTTCTTACAAAAGTTTTATTTAGATCTGTGATCCATTTTGAATTAATTTTGTATAAGATTTGAGATAGAGGTTGAGATTTATTTTCTTATTTATGAATATCCAATTATTCCAGAATCATTTGTTGAATAACTTTTCTCCATTGAATTACTTTAAGCTGTTGTAAAAAAAATCAGTCACCTATATTTGTTTGGATCTCTATATAGACTCTCTACTGTTCCATTGATCAATGTGCCTATCATTTTGCCAATGCCACACTATCTCAATTACTCTATTTTTATCATAATTCTTAAAAGCATGTAGTGAATGTCCTTCAAATTGCTCTTCTTTTTCAAAATTGTTTTGGATATCTAGTTCCTTTGATTCCCACATAAATATTAGAATCAGTTTGTTGATATCTATATAGTCCTAATGAGATTTTTGTTATGATTATATGAAACTTAGCAATGCTTTGGAGGAAAACTAGCATCTTAGCAAAATTGAGTTTTCCAATCCATGGACATGGTATATCTCTCCATTTATTTAGACCTTCTTTGATTTCTTTCATCAGTGTTTTATAGTTTTCAGCATATAAATCCTTTCTTGCAGATTACATTGATTGGGGTTTACTCAACTTTTTGAATCTGTAAATTTGTTTTCATTACATCTGGGAAGTTTTCAGCTATTATTTCTTTACATTTATTCTTGTGTGCCAACGTCTTTCTTTCCTCTTCTTATGACTGCAAAGATACTAATGTTAGGCCTTCAATACTGAACACAGTCCCCTGAATCTCATTTGATTGTTTCAATATTTTTTCTCTCTGTTGTTTATATTAGATAATTTCTATTGATCTGTCTTCAAATATTTTTTTAATATTCATACCTATATGTTTCATATTTTTCTTTGAGCTATTGTAAATAATACTTCATCCCCCAATTTTAGGTTCCAATTATTCAGAACCAATATATTAGAAATATTACTGATTTTTATATATTGGGTTTGGGTCTTGTAATCTTACTGAAGCCATTTATTAGCTTTAAGAGCTTTTTTGTAGATTTCTTAGTATTTTCTATGTTCACAATCATGTCATTTGCAAATTGGAACAGTTGTGTATCTTTCTTTCCAAACTGTATACCTTTTGGAATTTTTTTCTTGCATATTGAACTGGGTAGGACTTTGGATATAACAGAGAATAGGGAAGTAGTGAGAGCAGACATTCTTGCTTTGTCCTTGATATTAGAGGATAAGAATTCAGTTTTTTAAATCATTAGGTATGACGTTAGCTGTAAGTTTTTTGCCGTGCCCTTTAATAGCTTAAGGATATTCTCTTCTATTCTTAGTTTGATAAGAATTGTTATCATGAATGGATGTGGAATTTTGTCAGATGTTATTTCCGTATATATTATGATCACATAGTTTTTTTCTCTTGTTTGTTAATATGGTGGATTACTTTGCTTAATTTTTGAATATCGAATCAGATTTGTATTCCTAGGACAACCTAGTTAGTTATGATGTATTATCTTTTTATCTGTTGCTGGATTCAATTTGCTAAAATTAAATTGAAGATTTTGCATCTATGTTCATGAGAATATTAGTTTTCAGTATTTTCTTATATGCCTTTTTTTTTCTGGTTTTAGGATCAAGGTAAATATAGGCTCTTAAAATTAGTTGGAAAGTGTTCCCTCCTCTTAAATTCCCGCCCCACCCTCCGCCCTCACTCCCCACCCACTGTCCTCATCCATAGGTGCACGATTTTTGTCCAGTTTCTTCCCGCATCTCCCATTCCCCTTTCCCCGCCAAGAATAGTCAGTCCATTCCCTTTCTATGTCCCTGATTCATTATAATCACCAGTTCATTCTGTAAATCAGATTATTTATTCACTTGATTCTTAGATTCACTTGTTGATAGATGCATGTTTGTTGTTCACAATTTGTATCTTTACCTTTTTCTTCTTCCTCTTCTTAAAGGATACCTTTCAGCATTTCGTATAATACTGGTTTAGTGGTGATGAACTCCTTTAGCTTTTCCTTATCTGTGAAGCTCTTTATCTGACCTTCAATTCTGAATGATAGCTTTGCTGGATAAAGTATTCTTGGTTGTAGGTTCTTGGTATTCAGCACTTTGAATATTTCTTGCCATTCCCTTCTGGCCTGCAAAGTTTCTGTTGAGAAATCAGCTGACAGTCGTATGGGTATTCCCTTGTAGGTAACTGAGTTTCTTTCTCTTGCTGCTTTTAAGATTCTCTCTTTGTCTTTTGCTCTTGGCATTTTAATTATGATGTGTCTTGGTGTGGTCCTCTTTGGATTCCTTTTGTTTGGGGTTCTCTGCGCTTCTTGGACCTGTAAGTCCATTTCTTTCACCAGGTGGGGGAAGTTTTCTGCCATTATTTCTTCAAATAGGTTTTCAATATCTTGCTGTCTCTCATCTTCTGGCACCCCTATTATTCTGATGTTGGTACGCTTGAAGCTGTCCCAGAGGCTCCTTACACTATCTTCGTATTTTCGGATTCTTTTTTCATTTTGCTTTTCCGGTTGGGTGTTTTTTGCTTCTTCGCATTTCAAATCTTTGGCTTGATTCTTGCGCTCCTCTGGTCTGCTATTGGGTGTAATATTCTTTATTTCAGAGCGTGTATGCTTAATTTCTAGTTTCTTTATCATAGCATCGAGGGTCTCATTAGTTTTCGTGAAGCTCTCCAAAAGTTTATTGCAAGCCCTCAAAATTGCGTTTTTTAGCTCTATATCCTCCATTTCTGTCATGTTTTTTTGTCTCCGCATTTTTTATGCTTTCTTGGTGCACCCCCTAGTGGTCTTTGTGCGCAGTCTTGTTCTAGTTGAGCCTTGATTGTTGTAGTTAATACTAGAGGGATTTGACCACCAGGCCGACTGGCTGTGTGAATCAGCTGTGTCTGCCGCGGAAAACTTCTGTCCTCTGGGGAGGTGCTAATCTAGCCTTTGCCTGAGGCGATCTGGCAAATGGCTCTGCGCAGGGCTTGGGCGGGGCGGGCTCAACAGGGCGGGCGGGCGGAGGGAGCGGTTATGGCCCCTCTCAGTCCCGTTCCCAGAGGCTCTGCTTCTCAGAACCCCCGGAACCGCTGCAAACCTCGGAGGGAAAGCTGCCTTCCAACTGATGCCAGACACTCCCGCTTCTCCCGTTTGGGTCCGAGTCCCCAGCGATTCGCCCGTATCTGGAGCTCAGAGTCTGAGACTCCCCCCTGACCGAAAACGACAACCGCGCTCTCAGCCACCAGCCCGCTTTGCGCGCGCACCTCCGCACCTGAGTATTTTCCACACTGCGCCTCCTCTGAGCCTCGGTGTGCTGTTATTTTTCCTTCTAGTTGAAGAGTCTCTCCTCAGCCAGCCTTCCTGCGGTTCTGGGTGATGTCCGTTCCGTCTTTTAGTTGTATTTTTGAAGTGGTTGTTTGCGGCAGCAGTCTGCGGTGTTTACCTATGCCGCCATCTTGGTCTCTCCAGTATTTTCTTATATGCTTTTTTTTTCTGGTTTTAGGATCAAGGTAAATATAGGCTCTTAAAATTAGTTGGAAAGTGTTCCCTCCTCTTAAATTCTCTAGGTGAGATTTTGTGGCATTGGATTTATTTCTTACTTTAAAATTCGATAGAATTAACCAGTGAAATGATCTGTGCCTGTAGTTTGCTTTGTTGGAAGATCTTAACTACAAATTAGATTTATCCGATACATACATGTTCTCTTTCTCCTTAAGTGAGTTTTGATAGCTTTTCCCCCCCAACTCCCCACCCCAGGAATCAGTCCATTTCAAATTTATGGGCACAGAGTTGTTCATAATATTTCTTATTAGCTTTTGAAGACTCTGAGGAGTCCATAGTGATATCCTCTCTTCTGTTCCTCATATAGGTAATTTGTTTCTTTTTTTTAAATCAGTCTCATTAGATATTTATTAATTTTATCAATCTTTTAAAATAAGCAGCTTTTGGTTTCATTGATTTTCTTCATTTTGCTTGTTTTCAATTTCACTGATTTTTACTTCTTATTTTTATTATTTTATCTACTGCTTGCTTTGAGTTTAGTTTGCTCTTCTTTTTCTAGTTTATTAAGATGGACGCTTGATTTGAGACCATTGTTTGTTTCCTAATTTAATATGCAGCGCAGTACATTTCCCTCTGTATGGTTTTGGCTACCTCCCTCAGTTTTTTGGTATGGTATATTTTAATTTTCTTTCAGCTCAAGAGGCTTTCTAGTTTTCCTTGAGACATCCTCTTTGACTCATGGGTTGCTGGAGTTTCATTGTTTAATTTCCAAATATTCTGGAATTTTCCATATATTTTTCTGCTACTGATTTCTAGTTTAATTCCATTATAGACAGAGAACATGCTTTTTATGATCCTAATTCTTTTAAATTTATTAATGTTTACTTTATGAGTGTTCCATTCATCAAGATAGTGCATTCAGTTATTGAGTAGAGTGCTTATAAATGCTAATTAGGTCAAATTGTTTGACATCATTGTTCAGGTCTTCTATGTTCTTGCTAATTTTTGTTGACTTTTATCTACCAGTGTAAGAGGAATGGCAAAGTATTGAAGAATGATTGTGGATTTAGAAATTTTGGTTCCAAGTTCTTTTTTCCAAGCACTTAAAAATTTTTGACCTACTGTCTTCCTACCTCCATGGTTTCTGATGAGAAACAGTTATTTGAGTCATTGTTCCCTTGTATGTAATATATAATTTTTCTCCAGCTACAAGATATTTTCTTTACCTTTGGTTTCCAGCAGTTTTTGTTATGATATGGCTGGGTATGAGCATGGTTTTGTTGCAGATTACATTGATTGGGGTTTGCTCAACTTTTTGAATCTGTAAATTTGTTTTCATTACATCTGGGAAGTTTTCAGCTATTATTTCTTTACATTTATTCTTGTGTGCCAACGTCTTTCTTTCCTCTTCTTAGGGCTGCAGAGATACTAATGTTGGGCCTTCAATACTGTACACAGTCCCCTGAATCTCATTTGATTTTTTCAACCTTTTTTCTCTCTGTTGTTTATATTGGATAATTTCTATTGATCTGTCTTCAAGCTTACTGACCCTCCTGTGTCATCTCCATTTTGTTATTAATACCCTTGTAAATTCCTCCCTTTTCCTACCCCATGAAAGATAGGCAGTGAAACCAGACCTGAATGTCAATAGTAATGGGGAAACTTGTTTTCAGATATTTCTAGTACCTGAGTGTTGTTGTTCTTTGCCAATAAAAACATCCTTACTAAATGACCGTGGGAAGAAGGGAAGCTCAACATTTTGCAAGCTAGTCACACACACACACACACACACACACACACACACACACACACACAACTGGTAAATTGCCAAATGTCTGAGCCCACACTTTGAGCCTGCTGTTCTGCTCCAGGCACTGTGTGGGCTGAACCCAGACACTAGTTGCCCTGTGCCTGCCCTCACATTCCTCTCACTCCACTCAGGCAGCAGGCCTGAATTCCTGTGGGGAGGGTGGGCAGTGGATGTAACCTTACCATCGCTGGCCTGGAAACAATTTGCTAGAAGTTTTCTAGTCACTCTCTCTCCTACGTGATTTCTTAAGAGAAGGTGCAGCTGAGTCCACCAGGGTTCTGTTTAATCATCTCAATCACTTTTATAACTAGTAGAGAGAATGTAAGCTGTTTTGGGGGAAAAGTGAACAAAAAAATCTTATTTGAAGAGCTGTCATTTTACCTGGGAGTTCTGAAATCTGCCATATAATATTTGTCCCCAAGATAATAATGATCCTTCCTGTAGGGCCAGTGATATCTCCCTGTAGGCTGTCGCATTCGTTTGCCCATCAGCTTCACTCTCTACCTTTGGGGGTGGGTGGGGTGTGTAAATGAACTAGAGGAGGGAGTTAATATTGTTGAGCACTTACAAGTGCTGCGGAGTGTTCTTTGCCCCTGACATATTAACTTGTTTAATTACATATTTGATTTTACACCTCTCACTCTTTTAACAAACTCTGCCAAATAGGCACACTATTGTTCATATTTTACAGATGAGGAGGCTGAGGTTCAAAGAGGTTAAGTGACTCTCCATAGGTAAACAAGTGGCAAAGCTGGGACTAAAATGTGCCTGGCTCTAGAACACAAGTCCTCTCTTTTGCAGGCAGCTTTTAGATTAATTGATGTTTTAAGTGATATTTTGGAGGACGGTGAACCTTAGGGATATATATTAAATGTGTCTGAAGTAATCTGCCAAAAGGTGTGACTCAGGATGGATCTGAGCCACACATAGTTTGCAATGATCGTCAGCGTTCACGCCCATTGAAGGAAAGGCCTATGATCAGATAACCGGTCATTGCTTGATAAAAACTGCCCGGTGCATGCAGTGAAATGGGACTGCAATAAAAATGTGAGCAAGAACAAGTGGAAACAGGCCCAGTTTATGACCACGGTGTGGTTGGGCTGATTCAATGAGCACTATACCTGTACGGCCTATTCAAATTCTCCAAGTGTGGAGTATTCTAAACACCAGGCTCTTTTCGCAGGTTAGTTTCATTCCTCCCAAGAGCCCTGGGATGTAGGTTTTCTTGCCTAGGCGCATAGCTAGTAAGTAGCAAAGCTGGTATCCACACCAGCTTTCCTACAAATCCTGATGACTTCTCCTCTATTATATTGCCTGTAAGTTGTGCTTTTAAAAAATGTCTGTGACAACTCTTTAAGGGACCTAAGAGACCGCTAGGCTGCAAATGTTACAAGAGCAGTTTGAACCTCATAGGCAGATCTTCAAATCTCAAACGTATTAAAAAATGGAATTATTGGCTCTGTAAAATAGATGCCCCTAAATGCTCTATGGAAAACTGGTCCCATGTGGAGGGTGAGGGTGGAGGATAAAAGTTCCATGATCAATAAATGAGCTTATGGCTCACTAGATTAAAATTAAATGATCCCCTTTACTGCAGTGCTTTTCAGAGCCTTCGCTGTGCTAAGGTGCAACTAGGAAGGCGAATGTCGTGCTCTTCGAACTTATTTGGCCATTCGCTGTGCTAAGGTGCAACTAGGAAGGCGAATGTCGAATGTCATGCTCTTCGAATTTATTTGGCCGGGAACTCCTGCTGGGAGGCCCACACCCGTGGATGAGCACTGGGATAGCTGCTCAGGGCTTTCTCACGTTTCTGTGTGAACCTGAGGGGTGTGCTGGCTGGGGCAGTCCTGTTGGTGGAGGTTCCTGAGATTGCCCTTACACCTTCATTTCCTGTGTGGCAGAGTTCAGGGCAGCTGTGTGCGCAGCAGGAGCGGCCGAAGTCCTCTCTAAGTCCCTGCGTTAGCCAGCAGTTACCTGCTGCAGACAAGGGGAGCTGTGCTAGCCGGATACAGTGGGACATGTCCAGGTGGAGAGCTGCTTGGAGGGAGGGAGGCTAGGTATGTCAGGGACAGCACAAACGCTGGAGGTGCAGTGAAAGAGAGGAAGCGTGTGTGTGTGTGTGTGTGTGTGTGTGTGTGTGTGTGTGTGTGTGGAGGGGGGGTGATTCTGGAAAATAGACTAGTGCACCTTCAAAACAGATTTTGTTTCCTTCAAAAACATGTGAGGTGACTCCTATTCACAGTGACTTCATAGGAGGGGCTTAGAGACACATTAGGTCCATGAAGCATCAACTCCAGATTTCATTTAATTTCACTCCAATAGTTGAGCTTAAGCATCTCATATTCTGGGATTTACCCAGGACTTGGCTTATTGGTGTTGGATGGCAAAATGAGGTAGGAGCGACCAGCTGCATGTTTAATTCTGCCACCGTAGTGTGGGGCTGATAAGCTCTTTACTGTGGTGTTGCGAAAGGCAGTGAGGTAATACACGTAGTTCTATGAGAAGAGCTTGTTAAAGGCTGTTTGAGTTCATTGACCCGTCTGACTTCTGGTTCAAACTGATTCAGTGGGAGAAGGACTAAGCAGAATCTTGGGCTAAAACATTGCTGCTGATTTCTCGATTTTAAAGATATTTGTGGAAAATGAAATAACTTAGAGTTTTGTGGGTTTTTAAAACTTTATTTATTTACTTATTCCTCACACAAGGATATTCTTTTCTTTGATTTTTTTTTAAAGAGAGTGAAAGGGGGAGAGAGAAACATCGATGTGAGAGAGACACATCGATTGGTTGCCTCCTTCATGCGCCCTGATTAGGGCAGGGATCAAACCTACAACTCAGATACGTGCCCTTGACTGGGAATTGAACCCATAACCCTTAGGTGTGCGGGCTGACACTCTAACTACCGGGGCAACACTGGCCAGGGCCTCTGGTTTTACATTTGATTAGGAGTGTCTGTATTGAGAACACCGTGTTCTTTAGAGCATGGACTCTGGTGATAGACCGCTTGACTCCAGCTTGATTAGTGGCCAGATGAATAACTCCTGAAGCCTCAGTTTCACTGCCTGTGGAATAGGCACAATAACAGTGCCTTTCACGTGGTGATAGTAGAGATCAGATGAATCAACACACGCAGAGAGCTAGCTGTGTGTCTGGCCCAGAGTAGGTTCTTCATACAGGTTATCTGTTTCTAAAGCAGCAGAGGAGGGTGGTGATGGGGTCAGGGTCCTTGCCATTTGCTAACAGGGGGCCACAGGGGAGGAGTGGCATCACGCTTTCCTTGCCTCTCGCTGCCCTGTCATGATTTTCTTAGGCTCCCCTATCCACTGACGCCACTTCTGCGACGACCCTTTCCTCGCCCAAGTTCTGGGTGGTGGGTACAAACCCTAAATAAGCTGGTCAAGTATTTATTGAGTGTCCACCATGTGCTCACAACTTGACATTATGCAACCACACACACACACACATACACAGAATATTAAGACATGCTCTTTATGTGAATGTCCATGTGGGAGGATAAATCATACCCGTGAAAAATTGAAGAAAATACTTTCAATAACAATTTTTGATAAAATTTAATGGGATACAACAGTGAACAAAACAGATGAAACTCTGCTAAGGGCAGTGTGGTAGGAAGCCGTCTGCCCTGGTAGGGCACCTCGGCATTTTTCTCTGAGTTAGTGGTATGTGGTTAAAGCAGGATGATTTTTTGGGGGTAAGTTTAAAGATTATTTTTAAATTCTTTACAGATAATGCATTTCCTTATCACCTCCTCTTCCCATTCCTTCACTGTTGCCCAGGTGCCACTCTAGTGGGAAGAGAAAGACAATGGCATAGAGTATAAAGTCATTCAGTAAGATAAGAAAAGTAAGCATAAGGTAAGGGGGTAGAGAGTGAGGGCTGGGGAAGGCTACCCTTTCACAGTGGGTGGTCAGGAAAGCCCTCCTGTGATACATATATGACTCCATGTAGTGTAAAAAAGCAGTAATTCACATTTATCAAGTACCAGGCATTTAATTTTGTACCAGGCCCTGTGCTAAGTTGAGCTCACTGTGTGATAGAACTTTAAAGAAGAGGCAGTTGGTATGCGAAGGCACTGCGTAGTCAGTGAAGAAAACTGGGGATTGGACTGTCAGATTGCCAGTAGCCCCAGCTGGGTGGTCACATGAGGCCCATTTCTTAATTCTGTGTGCCCTGCATGGTGCCTAGTGGAGCCATAAGCATACACTAGGTGCTCAATACTTGCTCAAGCCTGGTTGCATTCTGGAAGAAATACTGGATGCTTTGGGGGCAATATGCAGATGTCACGGATATATGTGTAACCTCAACCAGCAGCAGGGTCACGTCTAGTTTGCACCCTCTCTTTGGGTTTGCATGACATTCACCTTCCAAAAGACTGGATCTCCACTCATCCTGCAAAACAAGTTGTGTGTCTCAGACAAAGGGTTTAGAAGGCAAATTATTCTATTTCTTATCAGCAGCTAAAATTCTTCTTATTTTCACAACTCTCTCCTGCAGAAGCGAGAGACAGAGTTGGCCCCTCAAGGAGTGACTCATGGTGTCTGTTGCTTCCCAGGCCCACTTCATGAAATCTCATTGGCTTACTAGGTGAATTCAGAGCGGGAAGCCAACAACCAGTCTCAGGAGCATTCCTGGGATTCCTGACATGGTGCCTGTGATTAGGGAAGAGTTAGCAGTTTAGAAATAGTTCCAGATAACAGTGTTTTCCTTGAAGTTAATCATTGCCCTTGTTCTAACAATTTGCTTACTTATTTTAAATAACTTTCTTAGTTTGAAAGTAGCTATCATTAATTCTTTGCTCAAATTCTCTGAAAAGAACTGCCAAATTTCAATACGTTAAAATGCATCCAGCATGGAATGCAATGAAATAAAGGAGTAGCTTGTGATGCCTTTTGGAAGGGACACTACATTTTAAGGAATGCATTTAAAATGTTAACATTTTCATTTTAAATCCACCAACACACATTGCTGCCACTAAAAACAGGGGCCTTTGCTTCTCCACAAAGGAATGGAGCATGCATTCCTGCTTCTAATATGCCATATTTCCCGAGTAAACTTATAATTCACCTATGATGGTTATTTTTTATTCATATTATTGAATTCAGTGGTGCTGCTAATGTAAAGGTAACTTAACTGCCTAGAGTCTTGAATGTGGCATTGTAAGATCATACAGTCAATCACCAAATTTAATTCGTAGATTTATAAGAGTGATACATGTGCAGAATTTAAGAAGTCAAATGGTGCCATATACATGGCTTATAATGAAAACCAGCAATCTTCTGCCCTACTCCCAAGTCCCTGAATTTGGCTCTCCCAGAGGCAGATACTTTTTAACCCAGCGGTTCTCAACCTGTGGGTCGCCAACCTGTGGGTCATGACCCCTTTGGGGGTCGAACGACCCTTTCACAGGGGTCGCCTAAGACCATCGGAAAGCACATATATAATTACATATTATTTTTGTGATTAATCACTATGCTTTAATTATGTTCAATTTGTAACAATGAAAATACATCCTGCATATCAGATATTTACATTACGATTCATAACAGTAGCAAAATTACAGTTTTGAAGTAGCAACGAAAATAATTTTATGGTTGGGGGTCACCACAACATGAGGAACTGTATTAAAGGGTCGCGGCATTAGGAAGGTTGAGAATCACTGTTTTAACCCGTTTAGATATTTCTACCACCTTTTATTTAAATAATGCTTTTTTAAAAAATTTATCTTTATTGTTGAAAGTATTACAGATGTCCCCTTTTCCTCCCCCATTGACCTTCTCCACCCTGCTCTCATGCTCCGCAGCCCCCCCGCCCCCCTCGCCCAGGCCTTCAATGAACTATTGTCTGTGTCCATGGGTTATGTATATATGCATATAAATTCTTTGGTTAATCTCTCCCCCCCACCCCCTCCCTCTTTTATTGGTCTTCTTACTTTATACATTTTAATAACTTAATGTTATCTCAGAAATGTGGAACCTTCAACTGTGTAATTCCATTTATCCCCCAATCCCATCCTCTATACTATAGTTGTCCTCAGTATTATAACTACACACATTATAAGCTCTACAAGATAATGTCATAATTTTTGCTTGCTACAGTCCTATGTATTTTTTGAAAAATTAATTTGCATTCAGATATAGACCATTTTTTATTCTCTGCATTTTTTCCTAAACTTTCAAGTTTTCATCTGTCTTTCCCTTTAGCCTGAATAATGCCTTTAGCATTTCTTATTGTGCATATCTATTCACGGATTCACTTAACAATTGTTTTTATCTAAAAATGTCTTTATTTTGCTTTCATTCTTGAAAGATAGTTTCATTGGATATAAAGTTCTAGATTGTCAGTTTTTATTTTCTCTAGCACTTTAGAGATATTGGGCTGTCTTATTGTTCCCTGGAGATTTTGATTAGAATTCACTGATCATTTAGTCCAGTGATTCCCAAAGTGGGTGCTACCGCCCCCTGGTGGGTGCTGCAGCGATCCAGGGGGGCGGTGATGGCCACAGGTGCATTTGTTTTAACTTTTTTTGTATTACCTTTCTATTCTGAGTTCAATAAATAGTTTCATAATTTCAAACTTCAATGTTTCTAATTTACACCTTTCTTTACTATATTTTACGAAAAAGGTAGAAACATTAATACATATATCTTTCTGTTTAATTGCTATTAAAATTTAAAAAAAATTAATTTCCAGGGGGCGCTGAGTAATATTTTTTCTGGAAAGGGGGCGGTAGCCCAAATAAGTTTGGGAACCACTGATTTAGTCACTGTTACTTTGCATGTAATACGTTGTTTTTCTTTGGTTACTTTTGAAGCTACTTTTATTTTTGGTTTATGGCTATGTGGCTCTGATGGCCTAGGTGTGGTTTTCTCAATATCTACCTTGCTTAAGATTGCTGAGCTTCTTGAACCCATACATTTATGTCTTTTACCAAATTTGCTCCACCCTCTCCATAAGTTCCTGAATCTCTTTTAATTCATTTTTTCCTCTGTTCTCTAGATTGGATGATATCTATTGATCTATCTTCAAGTTCTTTTATACCACCCAGTGATTTAAAATTTTTTAAAATGTTCATATCTAAAATTGTCTTCAATTCTAGAATTTCCATTTAGTTCTTTTTTAATGGTGTCTATATCTTTGCTGAGATTTTATATTTAAAAATTTTTTTACAAACACATTTTCTTCTACTCCTTTAAGCTTAGTCACAATCACTGCTTAAAATTCCTTTTTGCTAATTTAGTATCTGAATCAGTTCTGGATTAGTGTCCACTGACTGTTCTTTCCCTTGAGGCTGGGCTACATTTTCCTGTTTCTTTATTGAGTAGTTCTCTTTTTGTTGTTGTTGGAATAATGAATTGTATATTTATGGATAACATTCTTTTAGGAGCTGTTTTCTCAATTTATTTCTCAACTTAGAGTTGGTAACCAAAAGATACTTATTCCTACTAAGTCACTGAGGAATTCTTAATTGTATCCTGGGCATTGTGATTCTCTGGATTATCTTATATTCCTCTGAAGAGTATATACAGGGTGTCCTCAAAATGTATACACACTTTGAATATTTATTAATTCCAATGGGTTAAATCTAAAAACAACAACAACAACAGCAACAAAACCCATCAAATGAGCTATCAGCTGTTAAAGTGTGTATAAGTTTTTTGGGACACCCTGTATATTTTTGTTTTACCAGGCAATTACTTTGCCTAGACTCAATTTGGGCAGTAGCTCAAATTCAATTTAGTCCTTTTTTCGTTGGCTGGGCTGTGTGAATTTAGCCCCACACATGGATGGCTCAGGAGTCACCCAGACATTTGGGCAGAGTTTAACTATAAAATCTGGGGTTTCTACTCTTTAGATCTCTCTTTTCCAAGATTTCTCTTTCACTTTCAGCAGCTGTGTTTGCCTCACACTCTGTTCTCTGATTCCTTAGGCCTGAAAGTTTGTAGGTTTCTATGGGCATTTTAGCTGTTTTGTGGTTCTGACTTTAATCGGCCCTAAAGCTAAGAGCTGTAAACAAGTAACTCATCTTACGCCATTATCTCTGTCCAAGTTTCAGTGCCCCTCTATAATCTTCTTGCTTTTGCCCACTTTTCATTGTTTTGGGGTAGATTAATCCCTCCACCCCCCCAGAGTTCATAGCTTTTATCTGGGGAGGGTCAGGTCTGGTAGGAGCTCACCAGCAGAAGAGCTTTTTGTGATTCTTTTGCACTCCTTACTTATCTAGCATCAGTGGTTCTCAACCTGTGGGTCGCAACCATTGGAAAACACATATAGCATATCAGATATTTAAATTACGATTCATACTAAAGAGAAAATGAACAAATGGGAGTACACCAGCAGAAGAGCTTTTTGTGATTCTTTTGCACTCCTTACTTATCTAGCATCAGTGGTTCTCAACCTGTGGGTCGCAACCATTGGAAAACACATATAGCATATCAGATATTTAAATTACGATTCATAACAGTAGCAAAATTACAGTTATGAAGTAGCAACGAAAATAATTTTATGGTTGGGTCACCACAACATGAAGAACTGTATTAAAGGGTCGAGGCATTAGGAAGGTTGAGAACCACTGATAGCTGTTTGTTCTCTGTCTTTAACGTGAAAGGCTTTCACGTTAAATGTCTGTTCCTTCCTTGTTTGTTCTTGTTTACGATATTCTGTGTGCAAGCCATTCTTCTCACAAAGGACGAGCTTCGTTGTGGAGTGATCGGGCAGGGACTGGCCATCGTCTTGGGTGACTTCAAAATATGATTGTCCCCCCCCTCCCCCAGCACATCCGAATATTCTAGGGAACAACCTTCCATTTCTCACCGTGAGAAACCTGCTTGAACGCCTGCAGAGCCAAGTTGAGGAAAGGTCTCAGTTCAGCATTTGGACTTTTAATTAATCTTCCCATTTTTAGCCCAGGAGCTCCATAGTCTCCTGGGATTCATTTCCCCAGAGCGGAAGCTTTGTCAGCTTCTGTGGGGGGTTGGAGGTAGTTGTCTGGCGGTACAGGTTGGGGAAGATGATCTAAGGGTCCGGCTGTTCCTTCATCGAATTTTCAAAGGATCCTTTTATTTTCAGCCCCTGAATCCAGAGGCTCCTGGTAACTCCCATGACTTGGGCTTCTCTGGGTTTGTATTTGAATTAAATAATTTCCTGTTGGCTCCTACGTCCCCTCTGTCACCCAGGAAGTCTTATTTCGGCTTTTTCCACCCTGTGATTCAGTTCCCATCCACACGACTTCTGTCTGCACCAGAGTCATTGAAATAGGGTCTGGTGTGGTCTCTGCTCATGCGCTCCACGTTCTTTTGTGTTTATGCTTCTTTATTCCTTTACTTTCATTCGGGTGGGGTTTTTGGAGAACTTTAGAAGTATGTCTGTTCTCTTTTCCCTTATTAATAAGAAGTGAATAAATTATAAAGGGTCAATTTGAGAAGAAAGCATAACTTTCCTAGCAAATAATAAAAGCAGACTTTTCTCTGTATTGTACAAGGGTGAAGTCTTAATCAACCAAGAAAAACATGACGGCTTACTCTCCAGCAATAGAATCAAGTGGAGGGTGGTGGTGCTTATGTATGACTTAGGGTCACAGACTTTCTTTTTTTAAAAAATATTTTTATTGATTTCAGAGAGGAAGGGAGAGATAGAAACATCAATGATGAGAGAGAACCGCAGATCGGCTGCCTCCTGCATACCCCACACTGGGGATCGAGCCCGCAACCCAGGCATATGCCCTGACTGGGAATCGAACCAGTGACTTCCTGATTCCTGGGTTAACCCTCAACCACTGAGCCACACCTGGCCGGGTGGGTCACAGACTTTCAGAGCCATTAGGGACTTGTAGGTTTTTTGGAACATAAGTTTTCACACTTTGTTAGTAGTGGTACTCATTTTTTAAAATAAAATTTTACTTGCACCTCAATATATAAATGTTATGGTCCCTCTGTCCCCCCCCCCAAGGTATTAAAAAATTTCTTTTATAAAACCCTGAGCTACTTCCAAGAACTTTGGGATCTCCCAAAGCACATCTGGAAAACTCTTGCTTTAGTTGTCTTAGCCCAAACTGTATCTCTCTGGTGTACGTGCTTTCAAAATGTTCAAAAGCAATAGTAATGTTAATTTAAGTTTACTGAGCACTTTCTAGGTTTGGGGCATTCTGGGTTTGCACACAGTATCTCATTTAATTCTCACAGTGAAGCTATGAGGAAGGTGTAATGAATATTCCCCATTTGTAGGTGAGGAAACCAGGGCCTGGAAAGGCTCGGTACTTGTTTATGGAGACACAGCGGAGAAGTGGAAGAGCTGGGACTCAAACCCAGGTCTGTCTGACTCAAAGCCCATTCATTTAATACAGGACGCTGGGCGTGGTCTGGTGGGCTTTGGCCCCTGGAGCACCTGGAGCCGTCCCTGGAGGCGCTGTACACGGAGGGCCGCCTCCGCTTGTGACAAAAATATAATGATGGAATAGTTACTACAAAAAAGCAACGCATGTCTGGTTTATCCTCAGGCAACGCCAGCTCCCAGATACCCCACCCTACTCCGCATCAGACTCCTGCTCTCCTCCACAGGTCAAAGGTGAGTGCCCCGCTCCTCCCGCACAACGTGCACCTTCTTCAACTCTGGGTGGCGGGGAGGAGGCCCTTCTCACCTGTGTGTCCCCGCAGGGGCATGCTGCCCGACGGTGGGGACCCCAGCTGCTCTTCTCCACTCTGCTGCTGCACCCGGGGCACTGCCTGCGCACCCCGCACAGAGCTCCTCCGACGTGAGCGACTCCGGCCTTGCCCACCACGACTTCCACAACTGCTGCCCAGACACCGGTCACCCCGCCACCGCCCTGGACCAGTCTGTGTCCTCCCATCTGGGGATGGGTTGTTCTTACCATCAGCAGCCTCTGTGCCACAGCCCTGGGTAAGGAGCGAGATATTTAGTTATGAAAGACCTCAGAGCAGCCCGCCCCAGGCAGTGCCAGTAGAGAGTCAGTGAACAGTGGCGTCCTGTCCAGGAGATGGCAGTGTTGAGACACAGATTAGACATGGCCAGGCCCGGTGCTCTTGGCTTTACCATCTATTCATTTAAAACACACTGAACCCAAGGTCCTTCTCATTCAATGAAAGCTAAAGTGTCAGGAGTGCGTAGGGAGAGTCTGGGTGGTGGAGAGCGCCCTGTTTGCTCGTGCAGCCTCAGGCAGAGTACTCGAGGGAATTTGTGCCTGAGCTCTCAGAAAAGTATCTCTCAATTGAACATTCACTAATATTCCTTTCTTCTTTTTTCCTTCCTCTCCCCCCTTTTCCCCTTTCATTCCAACTGTTGGGCCTAGAAGATGGCAAAAAAGAGTAAAGGCCATAGAAAATTGTGGTAAAATTCCATGTGAAAAAAAATTTCAGGTGTAAAATATATACTTGTATTTTAAGCTGGTATCTTCTCTGTCTCAATGAGTCCTATGTCTTTGTCAGTTTATTATTTTATTTTTCTAAAGATTTTAAATTGAATTTTAGAGAAAGAGTAAGGGAGAGGGAGAGAGAAACATCAATTGGTGCATGGCCCCGGGGGATCGAGCCTGCAACCTGGCCATGTGCCCCGACCAGGAATCAAACTGGCAACCTTGTGGAGCACGGGAAGACACCCAACCAACTGAGCCACACCAGCCAGGGCTGTCAGTTTATTTTTCAAGTAGGTGAATCCGGGTCCATTGAGTAAGGGAAAATGAAGTTTGAGACCAGTAGGACTCATGGAATAGGGGCTTGCTTTGTCCACTCCATGCATAGACCTGGTTTTGCAGACTAGTAAGAGCCCAAGGAACATTAATTCATTAGAATTAGACTTAAGAAGGCAGAGAACAGAAAACTGGGACATTAAATTTTATTTACTGTGACATGGAGAGCAAAGAAGGAGCCTGACTTCATTTTGGTTTCTTGATTTTAGGGCCTCATTACCACCAACAAAGAAGAGAAAGGGCACACAGACGCTGGAGGACTCCGGGGACTGTCCAATGTGGGCCCAGGACTCCAGACCAGGTGAGCCAACGGGGAGGGGCAAGGGCGAGGAGGAAGGAGGGGGGCGGGGTGTCACTGCCCAGCCCATTCAGTCAGGGCTTTTTTTTTTAACTAGCCTTGGAGCAGCCCTACAAAATTTTCTCTCTCTCATATAAGGACAGTGATTGGCCCTGGGAGTTTAATTCTTCCCTATTGTCATAATGGTTCTTGCAGTCTTAGGTGGGGTCATACAGGAGCTCCCAGGAAGAGATGCCATTCACTCTCTTTGCTGCAGATGGCACACCAGTCCTTTTAATTGCAGGACAGTGTGTCTCCGAGGACCCAGACCCCAGGCCTGGGGGAGATGTGCAACTGGCAGCACCTTCAAGAGCCTGCGGTGTGCTCACTGCTCTGTCAGTGCCGGTTCCTCCACGGCACTGTGCACAGGGGGCAGGGGGCAGGGGACAGTCAGAGCTGACGCAGTCAGCCTAGGTGGGGTCCCAGATCCTGTCTTCCTAACAAGCTCCCAGTGATGGATGCTGCTGCTCACGGCAGTTATTATGAGAAGCACGACTTTTAGAGGATTTCTCCAGGGGAGCAGGAAGGTAGAGAGTTGAGTTTCCCTAGCATTTATTTCAAGTTAGCAGGTTCCCAGTAGCTCTTCAAAATTTTGTAACATCATTTTAGAAGTCTTTTAGCACAATCATCTGATGCCCAAGTGGTCAGCCTACTTTGTTCTTTGTCTTCTATAACATGTGACACATTGTGTTTTTCTTTGTCTTATATAACATGTGACACATTGTGTTTTGAGCTTAGAGACGTGATCGAGTTGAGAAAAGTTGGGTATTTTTTTTAGTCTGGAGCTTTGAACTTCAGAATTTTCAGAGTAAATGCTATGGTACTTGCTAGGGAAATGGATAATACTACACATCAGTTCTATTAGCCACTGTAAATAGTTAAAGGTAGGCGGTGTGAAAGCGCCCACTGAGGTCACTGCTTCTGCCTTTCCCAGCTACACAAGAGCTGGTGCTTTTAGGGACCTCTGGCCTCAGCTCCAGCCTGGGCCCAGGGGGTCCTTCAGCGGACGATGCCTTCACCCTTCAGCCGACTCCCACACATTGCCACCTCCTGGGAGTGCTGGGGCAGAGTTGTGCTGGACATCAGGCCTTTGTGTGTCCAAACCTCCTACGGTCTTTTATGTTGCATAGATCCACTGTGGTCAGCAGTTGCTTGATTTTTCTTATTCCAACCGTAGAAATACAAAATGCAAAATAAGGGCCCCTTTCCAGATGATGTAGAGCTCTCCACCCACCTTCCTAATTTCTGCAGACATCCTTGCATCCAGCCTTCAGCTTCAATATGATTCTCAAACACAAAAGGCTGAGTGCATTCCCAGCCAGACGAGAGGACCATCTGTTCGCTCTCCCACAGAGGCACCAGCTCACTGAGAGTACCAGGCGCGTCACCCAAACCTTCCAAGGGTTTCCTCACGTAACCAGATGCGTCTTTCCTCGCCCTGGTCATTTCAGAGTTAAGCTCCACCCTGTGATGAGTTTCTGCTGCCTGTCCCCGGAAAGGGCATTGATGTGTCACCATCTCCAGAGAACAGCCATGGAAGCCTGTCTGAAATGTCCCAGCAGATAGGAAACCTTGAGTCCCTTGTTGAACACCCATTCAAAGGTCATTGAAATGCTGGTGAAGACAATTGGCTCTAGACAATGGTTCTAGAATAATAATGAGCAGATGGGGAATAAAAGGCGGGGGAGCAAACTCAAGTAATTCCAAGTGCCACGTTTTCATTACAGTTTATGTTTTCAGCAAACATTTTCTAGTGGGGAGCTCAGATGTGGTGTTACTGAGGCCCAGGGTTTTCACCAAGGTGCTGGGGAATGGCATGTAGGTAGAGGAAGGGGGAGCTTATGCTAGGCTTATAGTCAGGGATTTGATGGGAGGTAATATTCTGGTGACCTTCTTCCCAGCAGTTCACTTGGGCCAAGTTTTCCAAGATCCCCATTTTTAGGGCTCATAGTGTAGAATTACTGGGTTGCTTTGAGCACATGTAACATCTTGCTCTGAGAGAAGGCAACTGGAAGGCAGGCTCCTGTTAGCTGGCTCTGACCCCATGTGGTCTGGATCCCAAATATGAGAGGGTTCCTGGTCCCACCTAATCGGAACCCCAAATATTAAAGGGTCCGTGGCCTCATATGGTTTGCACATCAAATATAAAAGGGTTTGTCAGCTCCAGAGTTGTGACCTTTGGCCCTCACTGAGAGGTGCAGCGGCTGAATTCACACTATAGAGTCAGAAGACTGTCTCATCTCTCTAGCAACTAGGAACTTTTAAAGCCTCCCTTTTCTTGATTGTCAGCTAAGAGTCACAAGTTCTACTTCACCATTTTCCAAGATTATTAAAAAAAGAGTGCATAAAAATATTTTGACATTGAAATCTAAGCTATGAGTTTTCTCCAAAAAGTTGGGACTTGGGCAGTTTGCTGCCTTCACATTTCTGCTTCTCTCTTCTGTTACATTTTCTCGAGAAATCCTACGTGTAGCATGAAGGGAAGAGAAAAGTCTGAATCCCGACTCTTCCACTTAAATGCTGTAACACTAAGCAAGTTATTTCAGGTCTGTGAACCTGTTTCCACATTTGTTGAATGAGACTAAGAATCCTTTCTTCATAACCACTTTCTAAATCTGTTTGGTTGCATCTACTAAAGCACATCTTATGACCCAGCGATTCCATGCCTAGAATATACCTAACAGAAATTTGTACATAGGCCCACTAAAAGACATGCACAAAAACAGTCATAGCAATATTACTCATAATAGCCACAAACTGAAAAGAACGCAAATGACCATCAAGGGCAGGATAAATAGTGGTATAGTTGTACAATGGTGTACTATACAGCAATGAAAATGAACAAACAATTGCCATTTACAACAATAAAAAGTGAATCGCATAAACATAATTTTGGGCAAAAGAAACCATCACATAAGAGTACCTATCATATCATTCCATTTCTGTAAACTTCTCTATGATGTTAGAGTTCAGAATAGTGATTATTCTTGGGCGGAAGAAAGCAGTGATGGGAAGAGGGCAGGGGGCGTGTCTTCTAGAGTGCTGGAATATTCTATTTCTTGATAATGGTAGTTAGCTGGTATAATTCATTCTATAAAAAAGTATCAAATTGTGTATTAATGATCGTAATCCATTGTGTATATTATACTTCAATAAAGAAAGTTTATTAAAAAGAGGTCCTTACCTTGAAGATGAGTTAATGTTGACGAGGAACTGTGTCAGGTGTCTGGGACAGTGCCCTTGGGTGCAGAAAACACACAGGAATAGTAGATGTTATTAGTAATATTAGTAAGTTCTTGAATAGGCTCAAGCTTGTGCCGAAATTTTGGTGTGAGCCTGTGGTCCCAGATTCTGATCCCTGGGATTCACCAGCTGGTAGCCAGCTTCCAGAGGAGCCAGGCTTTGTCAGTCCTTTTGGAGTGGCTGCTCCGATACCCTTGCTGCCAGGATGAGAAAGGGTGGGAAGTGCCATTATCCTTGAGGACAATGCCTTCTTCCCACTGCACACCCTCCCTACCAGCAGGAGCAGAGCTGGCTTTGGGCTGCAATGCCTTCTTCCCACTGCACACCCTCCCTACCAGCACCTGCAGGAGCGGAGCTGGCCTTGGGCTCCTTCCCCTGGCACCTTGCCCTTGCCACCGTGCTTGAGTGGGAAAGGGCCTGAATCAGCTGGTATTCTCACATCAGATAGTGTGACCATGGAGGCCAAGAAATGTAGTATTTACCAAGGCTTCTTGGGAATAAGTCACCTGAGCTGAAACAAGTACGTGTGATGATGACACCACTGTCTAAACTCTTACTGGTGATAGACACTATGCTAAGCACTTATAGACATTACTCATTGAATCCCTTCAATAATCCTGGGAGGTGTCATAAGGTTACTCCCATTTTGCAGATGAAGAAACTGAAGCCCAGAGTCCTTAAACCATTCCCTGAGATCAGATAGCCATTGAGCGTAGAGTTGTGATTGAAACTCTTTCCAAACTTGAGGTTCTTGAACTTCACCTACCTTCTCTTCATTGGAGGAGAGAGGAAGGAGAGCTGGAAGAACCAGTTTCTCCCTTTCTCTGAATTTGGTATAAACAGGAGACTATTAGAAAGGTTTGTTGTTGTTGTTGTAGTTTTGAAAATATTTAAGGCCAGATAACTTTTGGAGGAGTGAGGACACAAAGAGCTCCTTGCATTGCTGACCTCCTCATTCACAGCTGGGAAAACATTTCTCAGGGTTTTGAGAAATCATTCCCAAATCCATATTTACAAAAACCCAAAAAAGTAGATGTGTTGCTTAGGTGACATGTAATAGTGATACCCCAAGAAAAGCACATTTTCTGTGGCATTTGGGATCAAAAGCAACCTGAAGCACCTCATTTATTTATTTTAAGAAGTCCTCAATCTATATATATAAAAGGCTAAGCAACCAGCTGACTGGTTGACTGGCCAACCGGCTGGTAGCTATGATGCGCACTGACCACCACGGGGCAGACACTCAACCCAGGAGCTGGCGAGCTACAGCAACTTTGCAGAGTGCCCTCTCGCACTCTAGGACCTCAGGGGATGTTGGACTGCCGGTTTTGGCCCAATCCTCACAGGCCAGGCCAAGGGACCCACCTGCCGGAGGGACCCTTCTCACTCCACAGATGCCCTTTGAGCCCTGGCCATCTGGCCCAGTCCCACCTTGCCGGCCACCTTCTAATTAATTTCCTTTCAATGTGCACGAATCTGGGCACCGGGCCTTTAGTGAAAGTGTAAAGAAAGAAAGTTGGGTGAGTGAAAGGAAACCCGGTCACACCCCCCTGCATTTTCCCAAGCTGTGGGCTAAGTGCGCTCTGTAGGAGCTAATGTCATATTTCTGCATCGTTCTTACAGCCTGCACCTGATTTCATGAACAACCACTGTTTCCCTTTCACTCCTGATGCCAGGCATGAGTAATGGTGGAGGAGTTCAAAGAAAAGGGGAACAGCAAACGTACCCATCGACTTTACATTAAAATTATCTGTGGTTGAATCGTACAGTTTGGAGGCACACTCAGATTAAGACAACGTGCAAGTTATGCAAAAATAGTAGCTTGCACGTGCGAAATTGCTGTCACTCTCTCCTGGTATCAGCTTCTGAAAGTGCTGTCACTATATTTTCTCTGCTGTGTAACGTTGCAAGTTGGGCAGGACACCTGTTTTCATTTCTGTTTCACAGTTGAGGGAAGTAGGACACTATGTGAAAAAATAACTCATCTAAGTTCAAAAGCTAGTTGGACCACAGAATCTTGGTGCCACCAGGGACCTGTAACGAATTAGAATATACTGTTTGCAATGAACAAAAACAAATAAACAAAAGACAAAAACCCAAACCTCAAACTGCCTTAAGCAACAAATAAACAAACAAACAACAAGCAACTAGAGGATTTACTGACTTCTGTAACCCAAGAGTTTAAGATTGGATCCCAGAACTCAAATCACCCCATCAGACTGGGTGCCCTTCATTCTCAATGTGCCTTCTACTGTGCTGGCTTCTTCCCAGAGAGGCTTGTCCCTCATGTCCCCAGATGGTGCCAGCAGCTCTTGGAGATGTATCTCCCAGGTTCAAACCTCATGCAAAAATCGCAGCATCTTTGAACCTGCATTCTAGTGGTGCTGAAATCCACTCTGCTTGGGTTGGATTAGGCCAGGTGTCTATCTGATGCAATTATTGATACTCTAGTGAATGCTGTACTTGGATTGGCCAAGCCTGGCTGGGTCTCCCACCCTCCTCAGGCTGAGAGTGGACTTCGCTGGGACCACACAGAATGGAAGTGAGGAGATGCTGTGCAGGATGAGGGCAATGTCTCCAACAAGTACTCACCCTGGCACCTTAGAGACCACTGACCTCAAGCTGCTCTTTCTATAGATGAGGAAACAAGGCTAGCCGCATGCCTCCTGCCTCCCAACCCTGTTGCTTCCCACACAGTCACTCTGCCTTCTAATGGCCTGTTCATTAGCTCCAAGCAGCTGTCTGTGAGTCAAGGAAAAGCAGCCTTGTGGGAAAGATCTGACACACCTATTTCTTTGCAGTGACGAGTAGGAGTTACAGCAGCGAAATGCAAGACCACGGCAGTGAGGGACAGAACATGATGCCTGCTGACCAGTGCTCCCCTGCTCTGAAGTGGCAGCCGTACCAAAGTGTTCCTTGGCATAGTTTATTAAATGGTCATTACGAAAAACTGTAAGTGGCCTTAGGAATCCCTTGTGGTGGGCTGGAGGGTGAGGGGAGAAAGGCAGTGCTAACTCTTAAGACTAAACCCAAGGATCTGTGATTTGATGCCACCCTGGCCAAATGGGGTGGGCCAGTGAGAAGGTATGTCTTACTCCCTATGTTTTGCATTCTCACTAATGAGTAACTGGGACATGGGTTTCTGGCCTTCATGAATCCAGACTCATAAGTCTAACTCCTTATAATTTGCCCACTGAACAATGCAGGAGGAGGGACTCTTTCTCAGATCACATGCCCAGTTTTTTGTTGTTGTTGTTTTGTTTTTTGTTTTTTTATTGATTTCAGAGAGGAAGGGAAAGGGAGAGAGAGATAGAAACATCAAAGATGAGAGAGAATCATTGATTGGCTGCCTCCTGTACACCCCACACTGGGGATTGAGCATGCAACCCAGGCATGTACCCATGACCGGAATTGAACCTGGGACCCTTCAGTTCGAAGGCCAGCGCTCTATCCACTGAGCCAAACCAGCTAGGGCCACATGCCCAGTTTAAACTAAAATCTGGAAAATAACCCTGACTGGTTATTAATACAAAGTATTCAGAAATGGAAATCAAAGCATACAAAATATCCTTACACTGGGAAAGTTACTCCTTATTCTTATGACATTATGGTTTCAAGAAACAAACATGAAATTATACATTATTGCTCTTAAACATTCTTTAAGACTTTTCTATATTCCCTAAGATATAATTTACCCATCTACATCTTCTAGAATTTTCGTTGATTATAAATGAATGCTTTCTCAGAACACTAGAAAATGTTAGTGGCTATAAAATAAAATTTTCAAGAAATAAAAAATAATATGAAATAAGAAACGTCGGCCTACAAACTTGAGGGCCTTCGTGGTATTTTCCAAATTCAAGTATAACTTCTTTAAGAGCAAAAATTATCATTAGGACTTTAATGTAAGATGAACTAGAAGGAAGAAATATTTTCCTTAAAACAAAATCTAAGGAGTTAAGTAGAGGTAGAAGAGGGCATAGAGGAGATAAATGGTGATGGAAAAATAAAATAAATTATTTTTTAAAAATCGAAGGAGTTGAACAGATTTGGGAGTTGATGTGTTTAATTGGAGGCAGAAAGAAGCAAGTTGCTAATTGTATCACTGAAATGTCACAGCTTTGTGTCTTTGCCATTGTGTGCACTTAGAAAAAGAAAGGAGAGTCCATAGGTCTTGGTTTTGAGTCTCAGTCTTCATTTGATTATCTTTTGCGGGGGAGGGGGGGTGTCCCATATTCTATCTTAAATATGAGGACCCAGGTATGAAACTCACCCACATGCACAGTAATTTATTTATTTATTTATTTTAGTGTTGTTCACATATTAGTTTTTTAAAAAATTATTTTATTGATATTTTACAGAGAGGAAGGGAGAAGGATAGAGAGTCAGAAACATCGATGAGAGAGAAACATCAATCAGCTGCCCCCCGCATACCCCCTACTGGGGACGTGCCCGAAACCAAGGTACATGCATGCCCTTGACCAGAATCGAACCCGGTACCCTTCAGTCTGCAGGTCGACGCTCTATCCACTGAGCCAAACCAGCCAGGGCGACATGCACAGTATTTTAATTGACACCTTTTAATTCTTTCTAATCTCTCTGCATCTGAGTTAATCAAGTTTTCCAGGTGACTGTTATCTCTCTTTTTACTTGAATAGGTTATATTTTAAAGCTTATTTGAACTGCCAATCTATTCTCGACTGATCTAGAAAAAAAGGGGAACACTGGCAGAATCAACTCAAAGGTGAAAAGGAAGATTTATTTTGAAGCCACAATTCGCTTTCTTAAGCAAAAAGGAAGGCAATATTCATCTGGCCCTCTTGGTTTCACTACTCAGATCATTGGGAAAGAAAATCACTTGTGAATTCTTAGGTTATTATGTCTAATTTGTTACAAAAATATTGTTTCCTTAAATTACCTAATTAATGTTAGGGAGTTGAAAATTTATCTGATCTCTTTTTTTCCTAGATGATATTTAAAACCTGTGTTAAAAAGAGCTTTTAAAAATCCAGTTAAGATGACTTTATAATTAACTTTTGATATCAAAAACAGAATTGCTATGCTTAAATAAATAGATTTCTTAACCAGAGATTGGTGTTTAAGATTCAGAATCATCTTCAGCAGTATAATTGTTGTTTGGTTCAGTTTCTGTTATAGCTATCCTTAAATTTCAGGCTCATATCTGAGCTGTCAGCCTTACCTGCTCCCTTCAGAGTTTTTGACAGTGAAACATGGAAGATCACAACATGATATTTCCTTTTTTCTTAACCAAGACAGTTCTTATTACCCTCTGTCGGAAAATCTATATAGTTCAACCCACGTAGCCTTTAGATGAGCAAATCAGCAGATTAGTTCTAGAAACCCGAGTCAATATAAAGTTCCCAGATGGCATAAGACATGTGGTCTTTATCAAATTCTTCATTCAATGGATTTTCTTGCCCTCACTGTGATTATGGAGCCTTTGACTGATCAGCTCCTTGAGGGTAATCAATGACCTGGTGACTTGATTCATTGAGAAGGTGCTTTACCTGCAAAGAACTAACACTATTTACCCAAGAGGCCCATTAATATTTTCTGTCTCTGGAATTAGAGGACAAATTAGAAACTCTAGGTTGTTCATTAAAATGGCGGCCTTTCAAATGGAGATCCCAGGATGCAAAATTCCACAGTAGCAGAGAGCGCAGCAGGAAGGACTGCCTCTTCGCCCGGGGTCGCAGGAAGGAGCTTCCTTCCCAGGAAAACCCCACATTCAGAATCCTCGGTGAATTAGAAGTCGTGTTCTGTAGCTACAACATCCGTAAAAAACTCGCAAAGGAGTTTTCAACCTTTATATTCTCTTCTCTACTTGATAATGTTTCACATTTAACACGTTTTATTGGGGGGAGGGAGGCTAGGTTGGAGATGGAGGAGACCAATGGGGGGAAAAGGGACATCTGTAATACTTTCAACAATAAGGATAAATAAAAAGGAAACGTATTTAAATATGTAAAGATGTTGAATTAATTAAGCATTTAATGAAACATGTGACATTCTATTGAAAATGATTTGATAAAACCAGGAAAGAATACTAAATGTATTCTTTTAGCCACTCCACCACCATTGATGCCTTTCTGCAGAAATAACCAGCACAGTAGGTTTCCGGTGCAGTTACCAGATTGGGTGGATAAAAAGGGAATGAGCACACTCCAGAGAAAGCAAGTTTTCAATCGTAGGATGACTGGCTCTGGCTGATCTGGTGGAAAGCTATCCCTGGTATTTCTGACCTGCCTGTTTTACTCATAGGATCACCAGCGGGCGGAATATTCATTCATCTGAGTGACTGTTTGAGAATGGTGTTGCTGATAAAATTTAGAGACTTCTTTTTTTTAAAGGAGGAAAAAGATAAATTCTATCCCAGATATTTCACAAGTCTGAGTAATGCGGTGACTTCCCAACGTAGCCTATGCCTTCCTATCGGACAGTGGAGTGAAATTAGAAGTCTAGAAAGCACAAAGGGAAAAGGCAGGCTGAGGAAATGATGCCTCCACTTGGCAAGAGTTGTGCTCCTTCCTTGTGAGAAGATAAAAAGCTGTGAGAGAGCCAGCTGTGTTTTGAAATATCATTTTCATTTTCTCAGTTAAAAATTCACAAAATTGATTGATTACCTGGTAAATATAGCAAAAGGAACTTCCTGCAACATATTTTCTTGAAATGTTTACACAAATAATGTGGTTAATGAAAGAAAGTGTGTAGAAAATATTTGTAAAACTGGTTTCTTGTATTCCTCTTTTCATAGACCCAATATAGGCTATCGAGTTGTCACAGACAAAGGATTTAATTTTTCACCAGTAGATGAAGCTTTTGTTTGCCAGAAGAAGAACCATTTTCAGATAACCATCCACATCCAAGTTTGGGGAAGTCCAAAATTTGTCAAAACCCAAACGGGTCTAAAGCCAATAGAAATGTTTTACTTGAAAGCTTTTGGGGTTAAGGTAAGTTTATAGTTCCTTCCATTTAATTCAGCGAACATTTATTAAGTGTCCCAGGTGTCTGTTGCTGCATAACAAACTACCTCAAATCTCAGCAACTTAAAATACGGAAAATCACTTATGTGGGTCACAAATCTAAAACTTGGTTAGGGGTTTGCTCTGATAGCTCACCTCTGTTCAGGAGTCATTAGCTGGGGCAGCTCAGCTGGGCCTGGATCCAATTTGCAAGATGGCTCACTTACATGTCTGTCAAGTTTGTGCTGGCCATCAGCCAGGAGCTCAAAGGGGCAGTGGCTGGGAGGCCATGGCTCGTCTCTATGTGACCTCTCTGCAGGATAGCTTGTGCTTCCTCACAGCATGGTGGTGGTGGTGGTGGTGGTGG
>NW_005353514.1:120080-120437 GCF_000412655.1 Myotis brandtii | reverse complement strand
GGGGGGGGGGTTTCTAAGAATAAATATTCCAGGACATAGGAAACAGAAGCTGCCAATTTCTTAAGCCTGGACTCAGAAACTGCAGCTTTGCACTTTTCAGTGTATAAATCTTGCACTTCTTCTACTAAATGTATTCTTTTTAAAAAAATGTTTTTATTGATTTGTAGAGAGAGAGGAAGGGAGAGGCATAGAGAGATAGAAACATTGATGAGAGAGAAACATCATCGATCAGATATATCCTGCACGCCCCCTACTGGGGATCTAGCCTGCAACCAGGGCATGTGGCCTGACTGGGAATTGAACAAGTGACCTGTTGGTTCCTGGGTCAATGCTAAACTGCTGAGCCACATTGGCTGG
>NW_005353514.1:107180-119974 GCF_000412655.1 Myotis brandtii | reverse complement strand
GATTTTTTATAGAGTGGAAGGGAGAGTGGTAGAAAGTTGAGTTAGAAACATCGATGAGAGGGAAACATCGATCAGCTGCCTCCTGCACGCCTCCTACTGGGGATGTGCCCGAAACCAAGGTACATGCCCTTGTCCGGAATCAAATCTGGGACCCTTCAGTCCGCAGGCCGATGCTTTATCCATTGAGCCAAACCGGTTAGGGCACTAAATGTATTCTTAATTATTTTGTTTTTTTATACTGGTTCATTTTTATATGGAGTAGATTCAAAGTTTTCATTAAACTCTCAGAGGTCCCTGATTTAAAACAAGGAACCACTAAGCTAGTCGATATCTTCTTTTCCAGTTACAGACCCAGTATGTTACACAATTCACCCAAGATAATACATGATAGAGCTAGGTTTAGGATGCAGGCAGAATGACTTCTGATTGGTCATTGCATCTATTAAATTATTACCTCAGATCCAGTGCCTCAATGGGAGGAGTAGCTATTGTCCACAGATTTGATTCTGATCATTAACCTGGACTTAGCCTCCCAAACTGGAGCTAGACTGCTCTTCCTTCAAACTGAGCACTTAATCAAACCAACCAAAGAGAACAAAATAAAAGCAAACAACAACAAAAACCACACTTTTCTGATTTTGGAAGTAATAAATTTATTGTGAAAATTTTGAAACACAAAAAAATATGAAGAAGAAAAAAATTCATTCATATTTGGACTCACTATTTGGTAGCTTAATTTTTCCATTATTAAAATTAATTTCATATTGTTAATATATTGTAAAAATAACACTATAAGATATTAAAGACTTTATCACCTATTGTTTACAAAGATGATATCGATTTCTATTGTATAGATGTACCATAGGAATTCTTATATTATTGTAAGTTTTATTTCGAATTTTTTGTTCTTGTTCATAAAATTGCAGTAAACATCTGCATATACCCATCTTTGCATGAGAATGAATTCCAGCAGAGGAATTTACACATCAAAAATATGAACATTATTAAAACTCGATGTAGGTTGCCCAATGACTTTTCAGAAAGACTGTTACTGTGAAAATACCCACAAGCCATAGATGACAGGGCAAGTCTCAACACACCGTTGCCAATATTCACTAATAATAACAAGAGTTTGTAGCAAGTAACAAATAAATGTCATTTCCGATATTTTATTTATTTTTATCATTTAAAATATTGATTCTAGAGCAGTGGTTCTCAACCTTCCTAATGCCGCGACCCTTTAATACAGTTCCTCATATTGTGGTGACCCCCAATTTCATTGTTACAAATTGAACATAATTAAAGCATAGTGATTAATCACAAAACAATATGTAATTATATATGTGTTTTCAGATGGTCTTAGGCGACCCCTGTGAAAGGGTCGTTCGACCCCCAAAGGGGTCGCGACCCACAGGTTAAGAACCGCTGTTCTAGAGAGAGAAAAAGGGAGAGGGAGAAAGAGAGAAACATTAATCAGTCGCCTCCCATATGTGCCCTGGTTTGGGATCAGGCAAAAACCTGGGTATGTGCTCTGACCGGGAATCAAATCTGAGTCCCTTTGGCACACGGGAAGATGTTCTAATCACTGGGCAGCACTGTCCAGGGCTATCATTGTTTTTTCTTATTAGAATTTAAGCTCTGCACTCAGCTGGTGTGTCTAAGTGGTTGAGTGTCGACCTATGAACCAGGAGATCACTGTTCAATTCCTAGTCAGGGCACTCCCCGAATTGCAGGCTCCATTCCCAGTAAGGGGCATGCAGGAGGCAGCCAATCGATGATTCTCTTATCATTGATGTTTTTATCTCTCTTACTCTCTGAAATCAATAGAAACGTATTTTTTTTTAAAAAAGAATGTAAGTTCTGCAAGGGCAAGAATTTCTGTTAATTTGGTCAAGTTTTCATTTCTAATGCTTTGAGCAATCCCTGGTGCATAGCAGGAGCTCACCAAGTATTTACAGAATGAATGAATGAATGAGTGAGTGAGTGACTGAATGAATGAATGCATCCTTTGAGCTCTGTTGCTCCTGTGTCTTGGAACTGATGTTTCTACTAGCTCATTCTATACTCACTGTTTACCTGAAATGTTCTGTGGTCTTGTCTTTTCACTGTGTAGTTTCACAGGTATTTGTTTCTTTCCTCACCAATAGCAAGCACACTACTTTAAGGTCAGGGCCATGTCTTGTATGTCTTTTCTGCCCAGTTCCTAAACTAACATCTTGGAAAACTTTGAAAGTACTTGAATATTATTTACCAATGAACATTTTTACTAATGAATTTATTTTCTAAGTAATTAATTTACGTTGTTCTACACAGATGGAAGCCACCAATCAAATAATTGCTATTGAACAGTCCCAAGCTGATAGGAGCAAAAAGATTTTCAATCCTGTTAGGTAAGAATTTCTTTTCTGAATTCCTTTGGGAATGTTTTGGGAAGAAGACCTATTGCTCAATTTATTTTGCTTATTTTAAGTAAATCCTACTGTAAAAGCTAAATGATAATATGCTAATGTTTTGAACATATGCTATCAAAAACAAAGTAGGTAAAATGCATTGAAATAATTGCAAACAGTTCCTTATAAAAAGCTCCATTTTTATATCATTATTATTTTTATAATCATTTGCTACTGACAACCTTGCTAACAAATTTGGTTTCTTGAGATAAATTATTGTTACATCTTTTAATTTTTAAATTTAAATTGGTACGATAGAATTAATTTCAAGGCTCTGGATCCATCCTGTGCTTACAATACATTTTTTTTCTTATTTTTTAAAGATATGTTGATAGATTGCATAACGGGTTCCAAAATAGAAAGCATTCAGGATTGGGATTCTCCAAAACAATATGGCAGTCCAAAGAGAGAGTCCCCAATAGAATCACTTTGGAGCGAGATTTGCTTTTCAACTGACTTGGCTGGGATATAGTTGAGAACCCTCCGTGTTTTGACCCTGAGTTAACCCCATTGGGGCGGGAAGAAGATGGTCCCTTAGCTGGGGCTCAGCCTGATGCTCAAGCAGGAGCCTCCTGCACAAACACAGCTCTACACTTGCCTGGTGCACCTGGTCCTCCCTCGAGGCTGTGTATGGTCTTCCTAAGGAGCAAGCAGCCTCCCACAGCCAGGCCTGGACAAACACAAAGGAGCTGTGATGGAATTCCAAATACACAAGGAACCTAGAGAAATTACTTCAGTCATGAAGTGAGTGCTATAGATGCAGAGGCATGAATAAAATATGTCTTTCTCCTCATCATGGAGGTAAAAGAACCCATATGTGGTCTAGGGAGCGCACAGCCCCATGAGTCAGACACTCTGGGTTTAAACTCCTGCCGAGTGAGCATTTCCATTCAAGAGTTATTCCGTGGACTTCCCTGGCCCCCATTCCTGGCCATGCTATGGGTAGTTTATTACAAATCAGCGACTAGAATAAATTGTCCTCCCCAATGTGACAGGAACCGGGGACCGAACATGAGATTCTCAGAATGGTTACATATGCTCAAAGACTCTATATTCTTTTACAGTCTCTTGGTATTTCTGCTGTTTGTTTTAGAATTGACCTACTGGCCAACCAAGTCACCAAAGTAACGTTGGGCCGACTACACTTCAGTGAAACCACAGCAAATAACATGAGAAAGAAGGGGAAACCGAATCCTGAGCAGAGGTACCAGCATCACTGTGCCATCCTGGGTGGCCAGTACTTTAGGTGACCAGGCAGAGCCCTCCAGGGGCCCCTCTGCCCCTCGGGGCCCTATTAGCCTGAAAACGGCCTCCCTCAGCCATTTCCCTCCCTTCTTTGACTCTGTTTATAGCACATCTCCCTTACCGTTAGCCATCTTTCTTCCTCCATCCTCACCCCCACAATGCCCGCTCTCCCACCCAGCCCCGCCCACACCTGCTGATCTTGGTCCCCTCCAGATTCTCTGGGGTGACCATACATTCATGTCTCATTGTCCTTTGAGGACCGAGGACTGACTGCATTTCTCAAACCTGTGTGCTGGTCACTAATATGATGCTCTGAATCCTGAAGCTTTGCTGTAGTCTTTTTCGATTAAGAAAATAAAATACATTTGCACTAGCAATTTAGACCTATAGTTCTCATAGTGTGGTCTCAGGACTATCAGAGACAGTATAACCTCAACACTTATTAGAAATGCAAGTTCTCAGGCCTCACCAAAGACCTACTGAATCAAAAACTCTGGGGGTGAGGCCCAACAATTTGTGTTTTAATAAGCCTTCCAGGGGACTCTGATGGATTCTCTAGTTTGAGAACCACTGGTCTTAGAATATAGGTCTTAGAGTTGGAAAAAGTTGAATTTGAATATATGATACTGCCATTGACTATCTGGGTGACCTCGAGCACATAACCTCTTTGAGACTCATTTTCCTATTCTGTAAAATGGGGAAAATAACCATATTCTACCCCAATAGGGTTGTTTGGGGGATCTAAGTGAAAAAATGTAGATAAACTGCTTAGCCCATTCATGACACATTGAGCACTCGGTAGGTGGTAGCCAATAATAATAATTATTATTACTATTCCTGATTTACTTTAGATACAAAGGAGAACTCATTCTCTAAGGATTGGAGAATTTGTAGAGTGTTACAGAGGAAGCTAGTGAAGTTTTTTCATGCAGGTATTAAAGCAAATGCTTCTCTGATTGGGATAGTTTTCATTTTGACATTCAAGAAATGGTCTGATCTTAAAAATGTCTCCTCAGTGGTACATATGAAGAAACAACTGAAATAACTGATGAAAACTGCCATTGGGAGCAATTGGAAGGGTGGGTCCAGGTCTTTGACTAAAGTCATGACTAGAGGGTGTGGAAGGTACAGGGTACACGGCCAAAAAGCAGCTTAGGATGGGAAGGGTCCTCTGTGGCTGAGCAGACCCTGTTGAGTCACCCTCCATTGAGGCCTAGGACATGTGGCTTGGGTGACTCTGGACAAAGAGACCTCTAACGTGACTTCCTGTTGTGCATCCCTCCATTGAGGCCTAGGACATGTGGCTTGGGTGACTTCCTGTTGTGCACGTGTTTGTGAGCAGTGCTTGCTGAGGGCCTGGGAATGCAGCCTGCGCCAGGTCAGCACACAGGCTCTGAGCCAGGCCCCCAGTGATGTCTCCCCAGGGAAGGCTACACGGCACACAGGTAACTCAGACTGGGCAAACGGTGGGCCCAGAACAATAGCGAGTAAACCAAATGCTCTCTCATTTCACAGGAGGGGCAACTTAGAGCTGAGGAGTAAAATCTGTAAACATGCAAACTTTAATGCATAAGCCCATCTAGGCAAATTCACTATTGACTAACTGTGGGGTGGTATTTGATTGCACAAATTATGACTCTCTTCCTTGATGTGTTAGCATTGGTCTGCTGTTTCTGAATTAGATACTTCATGTTGGTGGTTGGACTGTATGCTGCTAACCAGGACCAGTTCTACCTGTTGTCTGCCCACATCTCTGAAAGGATCATAGTAAGGGTAAGCTCAGTCCTTTGACTTTTCTGGGTCTCATGTGCTTTTCTTGAGGATATTAATAGCAGATGCTGTTATTTCAGTTTTTACACAGTGGTTCTCAACCAAGGGTCACTTGGCAATGTCCACAAACATTCTTGGTTATCACAGGTCAGGGGTGCTGGCATCTAATGTGAAAAGATCGGGGAGGCTGCTCAGCACTTTACAATGCACAGGACAACCCCACAACAAAGAGTTACCCTCCTAAAAGGCTGAGAAACCACACTGGGCTAAATTACCTAGACATGACCTCATTGTATATTGTTTTACATTTGTATCACATTCTTTATTTTGTTAATCTTCACCCAAGGATTAAATTGATATAATTGATTAAGAGAGAAGAAGGGAGTGAGGGTAGGAAGGAGAGAGGAAGGGAGGAAGGGAGGGAGGGAGGCAGGGAGGAAGAGAAGAGAAGAGAAGAGAAGAGAAGAGAAGAGAAGAGAAGAGAAGAGAAGAGAAGAGAAGAGAAGAGAAGAGAAGAGAAGAGAAGAGAAGAGAAGAGAAGAGAAGAGAAGAGAAGAGAAGAGAAGAGAAGAGAAGAGAAGAGAAGAGAAGAGAAGAGAAGAGAAGAGAAGAGAAGAGAAGAGAAGAGAAGAGAAGAGAAGAGAAGAGAAGAGAAGAGAAGAGAAGAGAAGAGAAGAGAAGAGAAGAGAAGAGAAGAGAAAAGAAGAGAAGAGAAGAAAAGACAAGACCCTGGCCAGGGATTGAACCTGAAACAAGGTATGTGCCCTTGACCAGGAATCAAACCAGCAACCCTTTGGTGCTCTGGCCAATGCTCTAACCACTGGGCATACCAGCCAGGGCTCACATTCAATATTGTTAATTCAACTTTACATGCTTTTCAAAATATTACATCTCACCTAGGCAATATTACACCTGACTACCGTTTCCTTATAATTTTTCTATTTCTACTGTCACATTCCATCCTGGGTTTTCTTCCTATCCTGTCCATTCCTTCACAGACTGCACTTTTCTTCACTCCGTATTTTAAAATGTATTCTTCAGCACTTTGTTTTATCTAAGCCCTCTGCTATCTTTTAATTTATATACCTCTTTCGGTAGCAACATCCATAGCACAGCTTTAGCTCCATTCCCCAGACCTACGTACACACACCTAACTAACGAACATTCATTCATCAAATCTTACAGGATATCCTTAAAATGTCAGAAATCTCTTCTCTTCAGTCCCAGTATCATTACCTTGATTCAGGTTCTAATCATTTCCCTCTTTGACACAGCAACGGATGGCCTTTTAACTAGTCTCACCAATAACAAGCTGGACCCTGTACTAAAGAGAACTTACTAGCCCCGGCCGGGTAGTTCGGTAGGTTATAGGGTCGACCCAATATGCCAAAATTGTGGGTTCGATCCCTGGTCAGAGCACATACAAGAATCAACCAATGGCCCTGGCCAGTGTGACTCAGTTGGTTGAGTATCATACCATGCACTGAGAGGTCAACGGGTTCAATTCCTGGTCAGGGCACATGCCTGGTTGCAGGCTCAATCCCCAGTAGAGGCTATGCAGGAGGAAGCCGATCAATGTTTCTCTCTCGCTCCCTCTCCCTTCATCTCTCTCTAAAATCAATAAAAACATATTTTAAAAAATCAACCAATGAATGCATAAACAAGTAGAATGTTCCTCTCTAAAAATCAATCAGTAAAAAACAATAATAAATAAGTGGAACAAACCAATGTTTCTCTCTCCCTTCCTCTTTCTAAAAACAAATTACAACAAACAAAAAACAAATAAATAAATGAGAACTTATTACAACTGAAATGCCACTCCCCTGCCAAAATTATTGAATTGGTCTCTATGGCTTCAGGAAAAAGTTTTGGTTTACACAATAAGTTCCTGCCAATCTCTCTCAGCTCCAGCTCCACTACACTCATCCTTTGGCTTCAGCCAAACTTTGTAGTTCAGTGTTGTCACCCTCTGTAATCCCTGCTGGCCTCTGCATGTGCTAGAAACCTCATCCAGGTGTATTCAACCAACCCCGAACACCAAATCTGACCTAAAGCATTACTTCCTCCAGGAAGTGTCCCCTGTACTCACAGGCTGAGTTAGATGCCTTCCCAATGCTCACACCAAACGTCCTACCTGACCCTCTTTCACAGCAATGCCATTCATCACAGGCCTTCTCCATCAGACCCTTATTAAAGGAAGGAGCACTCTGTTCCCTGTACCCGACCCACAGAAAGCACTCAACATTTTGGTAAAGTTAATCTATGATAAGGAACTTGCTCCTTTGCCTGGAACAGTGCGGGCAAACCCTCTGCTGTCACTGAAAGGGTAGTGAGACCCTTTCCGTTTCTAACAGACCCACAGTGCCCTTCATCTCTCACTACCCACCAATCCAAAACTGACTCTGGGCTAACTATAAGTTTGTTTAAAGGCACAGGTTTGTCTTTTGTGAAAAGGGAAGAGCAAATCAATTTAATCTAGATTATTTAAAACATAATCCTATCTCTCCACAACACTCCTTTCATCCATCAGGCACTGTTCCACCATTACCATCCCTTCCAATAAAACTCTTTCCCTTCTGCTTCCTTCAATTCATTGTTCAGCCAGAACCTGGAACAACTGTGTGCTGGGGGTTTGGAGGAGGGGGACAGAGAGGAGATGGAGGAGGGTGTTAAAACAGTGCTCACTCCTCTCATCAACAAAATCTGCTCAGTATTTATTTCATTTCCATATCTAGTCCCATCACATCCAAGCCCAAGGAGTTGATTTGAGAAAGGTCCTTAACTCTTTTTCAGCCTTGAGGTGAAGTCAAATTTCAGTCTGATTTTAAATGCCCCCCAAGGGAAGTGGACTTGAGCCGGCTGCTTGGAACCCTGAGGGGAGCTAGAGGTCACAATGAGTTCTGTAAGGTCAAACACCCAGAGGGGAGCTGAAATTATTCCGCCCAGAGAAAACCCACTTCCTCTCCCGCTGCCCTGCGCGCCCTCCCTTCCTTCCACCCACGGCCGGCACCAGCAGGAAAGGCATCAAGTCATGATCATGACTACTGGCAGGTTAAAGGCTGAAAAACACACTGCGCCCTAGACACCTCGAAATATTTTCCTAACATCTGCATTTGCTGCTCCAAATAATAAAGGCATTTCGCAGTCATTCATCTCCCTTAAACAACAAAAGCATAAACGGCATAACTTCTAGCATGGAAAGCCAGACTCTTGGCTCACAACCACCACGAGGAGGGGGGAGAGAGAGAGAGAGAGAGAGATTGGGGTGGTTGCTTCCCACGTGCACCCCAACCAGGGATTGAACCTGCAACCTGGGTATGTGCCCTGACCAGGAATCAAACCCGAATCCTTTTGGTGTATGGGACGATGCTCCAACTAGGCCAGGGCCATTTGTATGACAACATTTACACCCAGAGGAATGGAGGTAGAAGAGGATCAGAAACTTACACAGCTTATAAATGATGGAGCCCGTTAACAACCCAGTTCTCTCTGACCTCAAAGCCCACAGGGCACAGAAAGTGACAGGAAGGCATTTCATGCCCTGAAGTGATGGGGGACCCAGGGGCATCTGGTCCCCTGCCTAGCACATAGGAATGGCTCAGTACGGTTTGCTGGATGACTGATTGGTCACAGCTGTGGACAGAGTCTTGGCAGCGAGGAGAACAGAAAGCTGTTGGCAGCTGCAGCTGCAGCTGTGAGGCCAGGCTGGCCACAGCTGAGGGTGCCAGGGCCATGAGGGAACAGGTAACCAGGGGCCTGGCAGCCCTGGGAGGGGGTGCTGTCATGTCTCTTTGAAGTGACACAGGGAAGACATGAGAATCCAATCAGGAAAACCATGGACACACCCACATAGGCGGTTGTTAGCCTTAGATCTGGGGACAAGTTCTGCCCATTTGAGGCATTGAGTCTTTCCTTGAGCTAATTCTGAAACAAAAGGCCCTCTGTGTAATCCTTTTAGTCAATTAAAAATAATAAGCCACCTTTTAGTAGAAATCCTTAAACTGAATCTCAGAGTTTTAGTGGAGGTGGAGTAGTGATGGGAATGAGGTAAAACCCTGATGTGTTCAGATGTCCCAGGGTGAGGGCTGGGCTGTGCACCCACCTGTGTGTGCGCCCCAGGCTGTGTTTTGTGGGGCTTGATGGAACCTGTGTCAAGTGAGGCTCCTCCTGGGAAAGGCGGGTGAGGCCCTCCCCCCGCTCATGAGCCAGGGACAGAGGTTCCTGTCCTCCCTCAGCAGCCTTCAGGGTGGTCCTCCACACCTCACTGGATGTATCTGCGCTTGCTTTGCAGCAATAACAAATCTGATTGGAAATAAAGTCTGGAAACTAGGTTGTTTATTGTTTCTGATTTCTCATAGGAAGGAATAAATTGAGAGGTAGCAGAGATTAGATATCATGACAGTGCTGCTCTGAGCCTTATAGCTCATACTGAACCTGGCAGTCTGCTAGTCGCTTGCATACTTTGAAAAATTTACCTGGTGTCGAGGCCCCTCCGTTTCCTGCTGGCAGCTCCTGTAAAGCTACCTTCTGGCTGCTGCCGAGACGAAACTCCTCTGTCCAACAGGCTGTTACCCAAACCCTGCTAACTGGTGCCTCCTTATATCCAAAGCAATATGATAGTTTAACTGATAAGGATGACTCTGAGAAGTTGAAAACTTTTTGTAATTCACATTCTGTATGAATACTAAAAGACATTAAATATGTACTCAGTATAGATTGGGTGTCATGTCATTCAATGAATTTTAAAAAAATGATTGCACTAGCCTGGCCTGGGTTGCCCAATGGTTGAGCATCGACCTATGAACCAGGAGGTCATGGTTCCATTCCTGCTCAGGGCACAGGGGACATGCAGGAGGGGCATGCAGGAGGCTCAGTATCCATTAGGGGTGTGCAGGAGGCAGCCGATCCATGATTCTCATCATTGATGTTTCTATCTCTCTCTCTATCTCCCTTCCTCTCTGAAATCAATAAAAATGTTTTTAAAAAATGATTGCACTAAATAATATGAACAAAATAGAAGAAAAGATACGATTGCACTCCTAATTGGATTGCTTTCTTCTAGTCATAATTTTTGGTTAAAGAGAACAACTTATTCTATAAGTGTACTGAGTAAAACAAGAGTTACCCCAACAAACATGAGAATAATAATGGTAATAACACAAAACCTCCCCCATCCCAAAATAGAAATATCTTATTGATATTTTTGTCCATTCTAACCCCATAATGCAGAAGTGAAAATGAATATAGACTTTTGGATCTATTTGTGTAATGTTTATGCCAACCAAGAGAAAAACAATTTCAGAAATGGCTATATTTTCTGAATCAGTGAGTATTAGAAATGTCCACAGGACACACATTCTGCCACTGAGATTCTAGAAGGCTCCATACAGGTCTATGCAACACGAGTTGGGCAGAGAGCAGATCAACCTGCATTCAACAAAAAAGTGAAATGTGCCCTCTTAGGCTGTCACCTGGGTCTGTTAGTTTGAGCTCCAGGATGATGGAAGAAAAATTTGACAATTAAAGATGTTACAAGACCTGACCACGTTAAATGGAGAACTGGGAATCTCATTTAGCAAATTCAGATTCATTTGGGGGCCTAAGAATCATTCCTCCTAATAGCAGAGATTCATGTAAGGGGGACTGTAAGAGGGTTGGAATAGATGAGAGAGGAGGGTTCAAGAAACCAAACTTGTCAGAATTCTCCTTGGAGAGAGAATGGTGAGATGGCACCCAAACTATACTGACTCAGTCATTGGTCTTCTGGGTTGTCAATCAAAACAACTTTAGAAATAGATTATGACCCCATAGTGTAAACTGACCAATTTAATGAAAATTAAGGTCTACTCCAAAGAACAGAGTTATTTCCAGATGCCTGTTTTGGGGAGCATTCTCCAGTGGAGTTGCTTTAGATTCTCCTTGTAAATGATTAGGCTTTCCTTCAGTTCCACATTTCTTCTAAAACACCTCATTCACCCTGCTTCCCTGCTGTGTAGCTGGCTGGAGGGATGATTGCTTATGTCTGTCTTTCAAAGATGTGGCAGATACCTGGGTCCCCTCCCCACAGCGTTTGATTCAATAGGTTGGAGATGCCCAAGAATATGCATTTCTCTGCCCTGTCGGCCTGGGGACCACACTTGGAGTAGCCTGAGTAGAGAGCATATTGAGACACATTTTCCACAGCCCTTTCAGAAGGTACCCATATTGCTTTCTGATGAGTTGCCTTCCTCAGCTCAAGCTCTCCTATTATGCTCCTCAGCTATGGCTTTAGAAGCCCAAACAATAGCAAAGCAGAGAAATTCCAACTTTCCATTCCAAGCCTCAAATTGCCATTAATTGCTGTTTCCTATTGCAAGCACCTGCAGGGGGCACCATTTACATAGTATTCTTTGTATGTGGAATTTCCCTCCCTTGCCCTCAATTATGCAACTCTGCAGGTCTGTGGCTGAGGACAGCAGATTAATCAATTACATGTTGGGTAGTGGTTGCTATCCACAGAAGAGTGTGTTGAGGATAAATTTGAGACCGTTTATTCTTATTTTTGCAGTGTTTGTGTATACATGATTTCAATAAATGTTCACAACCCTGTGAGATAGCTAAAGAAGACATCATTGCCTGGCCAAAGTGGCTTAGTTGGTTGAGCACCGTCCGTGTATCAAAGGGTCACTGGTTTCATTCCTGGTCAGGGCATAAGCCTGAGTTGTAGGTTTGATCCCCACTCAGGGAGCATATGGAAGGCAACCAATCGATGTTTCTCTCCTTCTCTCCCTCTCTCTCAACCTTCTTCTCTCTCTGAGCATGTCCTTGGGTGAAGATTTAAAAAAATTCTTTAAAAGACACTATTATCTTCATTCTTCATAGGAGACACGTGGTACAGAGAGGTTAAGTGACTGCCCCAAGGTCACACAGCCAGTTTGTGTCATAACAGAATAAACGTTCAGTTCTTTCCTAAACATATGAGGCTGTGGGATAAATGACAGTATTTTAGAAACTTTAATTCATTTTGGTATTTGATACAACCATCTACTACTAAGCCACATATGAATAGAGCTTCATAATTACAGCACATTTTTCTATGATTCCATTATAGTTTGCTTTGACACATTAAGATTCTGGGTACCAGATAAGGAAAACAAGTTCAGAAACTTTATAATAACACTAGAGGCATGGTGCACAAAATTCGTGCACGGGTAGGGTCCCTAGGCCTGGCCAATCAGGTTCCCTCGCTCCCTCAGTGCCCTGCCTCTGCCAATGGTTGCCCGCCACATTCTGCGCCACCCCCTGATGGTTAGTGCACGTCATAGTGAGCGATCGAACTCCCCTTCTCCT